>NC_042998.1:170297740-170320240 GCF_006345805.1 Octopus sinensis
TATAATTCAAATGCCCCAACCAACAGCGCGCCAAACTTTCACGGAAAACAAATACAGCATTTAGAAATAAATGCAGCATAATTATAATTAATTAACACCCTTATTAATTATTTATATATATATATATATATATATATATATATATATATATATATATATATATATATATATATATATATATATATATGTACATGTATGTATTTGTATGTAGGTGTACATGTATGTGTGTGTATTTATATTTATTGGTGTATATGTATAGACTAGCCTTCTAAGAGTGTAGACATGAATCTGTAGGTACGCGTACGTATGTGTATATACGTGAATGTATGTAGATGTATGTATGTATGAATATAACGCGTGCGTGCGTGTATGCGTATGAGTGTACGAATGAGTGAGTGTACGTGCTAAAGAGTGTGCGTGAGTGAATGAGTAATTGTTTTCCAGTAGACGGATAAATGGTCTGGCTGTCATAGCCAGATGTTTGTGACCAAGCGGCCAAAGATAACAAAAGTAATAAACGAAGATAATAAAATTAAAATTAGGGAAGGGGTCTGTATTTGTATATGTATATATATATGTGTGTATGTGTAGGTATGCATGGGTACACATATGTATATATATGTGTATATATATATATGTGTATGTATATATATGTGTATATGTATGTGTATGTATGTATATATATTTGTATGTATGTGTTATGTGTGGTGTATATATATGTGTGTATGTGTTATATGTGTATATAGGGACTAGTTGTGCTGTGTGTGCATGTGTGTGTATGGATTTGTGTGTGTATGCGTGTATGTGAGTAGATGTGTGTGTATGTGTATATATATATTTTTCTGTGTGTATATGTATGTTGGTCGTGTGTGTATATATACAGTGTGTATACGTGTATGCAAGTGAGTGTGTGTATGTATACATGTATATGTGTATGTGTAGATATGTATATGTATGTGTGATTGTATATATATGTTGTGTATGTGTAGAGGTATAAGTGAGAATCTCCTTATTACCTAAAACTCTATTCCCCCCCTTTATACATATATATATATATATATATAATATATATATATTATATATATATATATTTTTTTTTTTTTTAAATTTTACATATTTTTTTTATATTTTTTATTTTTAATTTTCTTTTCTATTTTTTTTTTTTTTTTTATTTTTTATTTTTTATTTTTTATTTTTTATTTTTATATTTTATATTTTATTTTTTATTTGTTATTTTTTTTATTTTTTATTTTTTATTTTTTATTTTTTTTTTATTTTTTATTTTTTATTTTTTATTTATTCTCCTATCTAATTTAACACTGACTCCTTGACCACTCCCCCAAGTATGATTTTTTGCGCTATGCCTACCCCCAAAAAGTCCCCCACCAACACCCCTTTAATAAACCTCCTAAATGTATAAATGCCAATACAATTCTTGTTAACTAGCTTCCTGAAGATTTCTCTTGAATGAAACAGTTCTAGTCCTGTAGAAGCTCCTTCTATATAATAAATTAATTTTACTCTGCTATGTATTGAGTACCTTATTTACTGTGGTTAACCCCGAATCAACCCGGGACCTACATATATATATATATATAATATATATATATATACATATATATATACATATATATATACATACATATATATATACATATATATATATATATCTATATATATTATATAATATTATATATATATATATATAATATATATATATATATATATATATATATATGGCATTCTTATAGATATAAGATAACCGCTCTGCCGCTGGTCAGCTCCATGAGGCACCGCCTTAAGATAGCTATTGATACACGATCTGTATCCATTCGAACAGAGACGTCAGTGGCGACACTGCGGGGTCTGACTGCGCTACATTGACAGGGCAATACCCCGAAACGCGTCTGTAGCTGTCGGACTGGCAGTGTGAAGCGGCTGACCTCCCTTGTTCGAAGGTTATAATGGATACAGATCGTGTATCAATAGCTATCTTAAGGCGGTGGCCTCATGGAGCTGACCAGCGGCAGCGGTTATTCTTATATCTATAAGAATGCCATATTAATATGGCGATAACAATTAATTTCCAGTAAACGCTGTCGTAATCTCTTTTATAGAGACTTAGTAATTTTAATATTTCTATTATATATATATACTAGCAGAATTGCCCGGCGTTGCTCGGGGCTGAATTGCTTGAAAGTACTGTTAATGATTGCACTGAATTATGATGATTATTCAGGCAAATATTGATATAAGCTTACGGTGGGAGATAAGGACTTAGCGATCAAACGTGTGCCATTGCATTGTTTTGGGGGAACCAAATTTCTGATGAGCATTATAGGGGCACCAACTTTAAGTTTGAGAAAGTGTGGTGGTAGTCCGGGGTGCTCAAAGGAATTGAGTACCTCTATTGGATAGTTGATGACGTCCTCTGCGTCAGGAGTTGTATCGATAGACTGATATACATAGACTTCCCCAGGAATAAGTTTTAGCATTTCATCATTAATATGGTGAACAGTTTTATTCCTCGGGGCCAGTATAGCCTTTTTGCCAATCCAATCCATATTCTGATAATTAGCTTGTAGATCTGGGAACAATGCATCTCTGAGATCAGAAGGCGTCTTAACAATGGTACAAATGGAATCGATGGCAATATTACCATTTTCATCCCCTGGTATTTTGCCTTCGCCAAGTGCAAGGAGGGTGTGAGGAAATGCTGCTGATGTGATATTACGTCGCATATGAGCACGCATATTGGTGTGAAGTTTGAGAGTTACTTCCGTTTATTTTTAAAAATATGCATTAAAATGGAAAAAAATGATGGTAAATTATTTGTAAAATCATAGACTCATCGTAGACGCGCGCTAATACCCAGAAGGGCTCGATATGAATCACGACTATAAGATACCCGGTTTTGGTTAAACTGCATCGCAAAATGTGGGAGTAGTTAGGAATCTAAATCGGAGTAGACAGACACACAACCTTTCTTTTATATATAAATATTTTCGTCCTAAAAAACTTTGTATGGATTGAATGGTTACCTCTATGGAAATATATACACACACATTATACATACATCTGTGTATAGATGAATATATAAATACATTTAAATATTTATATACACTTTTGGGCGATCTTTCTGTTTCTTAGAGATAACTTTAGATCTTATTTCCGTCCTAAAAAAACTTTGTATGGAGTGAATGGTTACCTCTATGGAAATATATACACACACGTTATACATACATGTGTGCATAGATGAATATATAAATACATTTATATATCTATATACACTTTTGGGCGATCTCTGTGCTACTCAGAGATAACTTTCGATCTTATTTTCGTCCTAAAAAACTTTGTGCGAGTGAATGGTTACGTGTATGGAAATATATACACACACATTATACATACATCTGTGTATAGATGAATATATAAATACATTTAAATATCTATATACACTTTTGGGCGATCTTTCTGCTACTTGGATATAGGGGCGATGTTTCGCTTGTCGTAGCACACGTTTCCGTCGATTTCCGTAAAAAATGTAAACACTGAATCGGCCATACATACATACATACACACACACATACATACACACACACACACACACATACATGCATACATACATATAAACATACACCGAGTAAAAAATTTCAGTTATCTCTCTCTTTCACACATTACTCTCTCTGTCTCTTCACACACACTAACAGAAGCACTTCACTTACACAACATACTGTCTGTCTCCCACACTCCATCAAACACACACACACACACACACATGTACATCAATGCGTCCCATGCACGGTAACTTCAAAAGAACTTCCCTCGTCATACAATCGCTTTCTCTTAGTCTCTTTCGCTCTCATTACTTATGTAAAAAAATAAAAGTTTTTTACGGAAATCGACGGAAACCTGTGCTACGACGAGCGAAACATCGCCGATATAGGTTTTATATTCGTCCTAAAATACTTTCCTGTCACACACTCACGCACACGCACGCACGCACACACACACACACACGCACCCTCACACACACACACACGCACACACACACTCACACACACGAACGTTAGCTTACAATTTTATTTATATATTTGCGTGTCTATGTGTGTAAAGAGGAAGTGGCAGACTGAAAGAGTCACTCACTCGTTGCACACTGTGTGTGTGTGTGTGCGTGTGGTGTAAAACACATTAAGAAAAGCATTTGACATACACACCAGAATGTGAGTTTTCTGTAAATTTTGCTTAATTGGAGTTTAAATTTTAAAAAGTGGACCTGGCAAAACCCGATGTATTCTACTCTTAAAAATGCTAAGTAAATTGTAATTGAAGAAATCCTATATTGTAGATTTCTATAACTGACAAAGGGAGGCAGATAAAATCTGCCTTTTATAATAAGAGATATATTATATATATATATATATGTATATATATATATATATATATAATATATATATTATATATATATATAATATATATATATATATATATATATATATATATATATATATATATATATACATACATATATATACATATATATATATATATATATATATATATATATATATATATATATATATATATATATATATATATATATATATATATATAATTGTTATCGCCATATTAATATGGCATTCTTATAGATATAAGAATAATCGCTGCCGCTGGTCAGCTCCATGAGGCCACCGCCTTAAGATAGCTATCTTAAGGCGGTGGCCTCATGGAGCTGACCAGCGGCAGCGATTATTCTTATATCTATAAGAATGCCATATTAATATGGCGATAAAAATTAATTTCCAGTAAATGCTGTCGTAATCTCTTTTATAGAGACTTAGTAATTTTAATATTTCTATTATATATATATATATATATATAATTTAATAAGTAATAAAGTAAAATGTATGGTTACTCACCAATAATGAATGATATTGATTTAAGATGGTGATGATGAAAATATGAACGTAATGACTGCACAGCAAAGAAGATTTAAAGCTCTTCTGGTGACGTCTCTTCATGTGTTTTAGGGGATGACGTATCTTCATGCAAGGCTTTTTTTGGTGGGCTTGAGGAACATTGTGATAGGAAGTTGCTGTCGTAGTTTCTGCATGGTGGTGAGGAGAGTTTTATATGTCTGCATGGCAGTATCGATGACATTTTTAAATTGGAGAGACCGAACCATGTAGGGATCCTATGTTTCTGCTTTCCTTTGCAACTCATTTGCTATTCTTAAAAGGTCGGACAGACGTTCGAATGCCAAGACCACCTCATCCTCCTCTTCCTCTGGATTTATCCTTCCTCTTTCTCTTCGCTGGTAGGCGTCGTTAACTTCAACAAATCTTTGTCAGGGTTTCAGAGTAGGCATCGATGAGATTTTTTAACTCATTTTCCGTCATGTCATCAAAACCTTTGCCACCAAGTACCTTTGCCAGTTTCACTGCATTGTTGACAGCCTCGTGCTGAATATCTTCAGGTGAGAAGCCCTCGTAGTCCTGGTCACACTCTGGCCACACCTTCTTCCAGCATGCAATGAGGGTTTCTTTTTTTCATGTCTTTAAGAGCAGCATGGATGACTGACAGGCACGTTGCGATCGTGAAGTTATGTCAGTACTCCTTTAACTTGAAATTCTCGTCTGAATCCATTGCGTCCACAAGGTGTTAGAGAGAGTTCCGAGTGTAAAGTGCCTTGAAGGCACGGATCACGCCTTGATCCATAAGTAGGATGAGGGAGGTGGTGTTGGCAGGGAGGAACTTGACTTGGACTCCCTCCTGATTCAAATCCAAAGAGTGACCACCAGCATTATCCATAATAAGCAACACCTTGAATTCCATGCAAACATTTTCAAGGTATTCCTTGGCTTGAGGAATGAAGCATTGGTGGAACTAATCCAAAGTCAGACTTTTGGTAATCCAGGCCTTAGTGTTGTACATCCAGTGGACAGGTAACAAGTTTTTATTCTTATTTTTGAAGGCCCTCAGTTTCGCGGACTTGTAGATAAGTCCTGGTTTCATCATGAAGCCAGCGGCATTGCCATATAATTCGCATCACTCTGTCCTTTTGTCCCTTAAATCCTGGGACTCTGGCTTCGTCCTTCATGAAGTACGTTCTGGAAGGCATTTTCTTCCAGAACAAGCCAGTCTCATCCATATATATATAGGATTATGACAGACCGTTCTAGTATCTAAGAAAGTGGAACGTTACATCCGGCTATATCAAAGCCAAAAGGGTAGGTCATGGAGTGGTAAACGAGAATATCTGATGGAAGAGTGGTGATAATAGAAAGAAAGGAGGGGATACGGATGTGCAATAAAGCTTATTTTTATTGTTATCTTAAAGGATTATGGGTGGGATATAAATTAAAGGAGTGAGTTTTAATCTTAGTTTACATATACCATTAGAGCAAAATGTAAATATATAGATAAATACAAAGGCATGGAAATATGAAACATAAAATATTTAATATATATAAAAGAAATGTGAAAAAAATTATAATTTTATAATTTTACGTTCTCAGTATATATGAAAAATTTTTTTAAACTGCCAAAGTATTAATAAAATATACAAAATTTGGAAAAAATATATGAATCTTAAAATATACAAAATCTTAAGATATAAGGAATAAGCTATAAGATATATAAAATATATGAGGAAATATAAGAAAATATCTGAGAGAAGAATTATAATAAAAACTATAAGAAAAAATTATAAGAAAAAATTTATACTAAGAAAGTTCTTTTTTAAAAAAATTATATAAAAGTAAGCCAATAAAAGATGCTATACTAAGATATATAAAAAGGAAATAAGGTAATATAAAATGAAAATAAAGAAAATGTTATAATGGAATTGTTATACAAATAGTTATAATCAGAATATTAATTAATCGGGGCTGACCAAAGCCTTGTGAGTGGATTTGGTAGACGGAAACTGAAAGAAACCCATCGTATATATGTATATATATGTGTGTGTGTGTCGGTGTTTGTCCCACCACCACCACCACCACCACCACTTGACAATGTGTTTGAATCCCTATAACCTAGCGGTTCTGTAAAAGAGACCAATAGTATAAGTCAAGGCTTAGAAAAAATTAGGATCTTTTCCTTTTGAACGGCATATGTCAACACAATTTCTAGTTAACTAAACACTTTTAAACTTCGTATACTGGTAGAATGTGTTTATAAAACATAATTTTTTCTTGGCTTTATTGAGAAAATTCTATAGTTTGTAACATATTTCCACTTTAAAATCGAGCATTTCGGCAATTTTAACCAATCGCTCACCTCCATTTGGAGTGAAAACATTCCGTGCTGTATGCATATGTCCCTCAGAAACAGATTGGCTTTATTTACATTGGCGAAGAAAAAAAGATACCCTTCCCCCGCCTCTAACCCTAACCCTAACTCTAACTAACCCTAAATCTAAAACAGATTGAAATGCAATAGATCGATACAAGGGTTATAATTATGGGTGACATTTTCATTTGACACCGCTACGGAAAATGGGATTTTTTTCTAGCAGTGTCAAATGAAAATGTCACCCATAATTATAACCCTTGTATCGATCTATTGCATTTCAATCTGTTTTAGGGTTAGGATTTGTTAGAGTTAGGGTTAGGGTTAGAGGTGGGGAAAGGGTATCTTTTTTTTTTTCGCAAATGTAAATAAAGCCAATCTGTTTCTGAGGGACATATTCATACAGCACGGAATGTTTTAACTCCAAATGGAGGTGAGTGATTGGTTAAAATTGCCGAAATGCTCGATTTTAAAGTGGAAATATGTTACAAACTATAGAATTTTCTCAATAAAGCCAAGAAAAAATGATGCTTTATAAACATTTTCTACCAGTATACGAAGTTTAAGTGTTTAGTTAACTAGAAGTTGTGTTGAAAACTGCCGTTCAAAAGGAAAAGATCCAAAAATTAAATACTGAGATTGAATCATTTGACTAAAAATTCTTCAAGGCAGTGCCCCAGTATGACCGCAGCCTAATGAGTGAAACAAGTAAAAGATAAAAGATAAAGTTACCATTATTTCAAGTCGCCAAACAAATTTGTGAATTGTTTTCCATATATATCAAAGACGTATTTTATTGGAACTACGGATATTGAATAAAGGTGCGGGTGAGACAGTGTGTTAAGAAGTTTGCTTCCCACCTAGAAGGTTCCACGTTCAGTCCCACAGTGTGACACCTCAGGCCGACCAAAGCCTTGCGAGTGGATTTGGTAGAAGGAAACAGAAAGAAGCCCATCATGTATGAGTGCGTGTCTGTGTGTGTATCCTACCACTGTTTGACAACCGGTGTTGGTTTGTTAATGTCCCCGTAACTTAGCAGTTCGATAAAAAGAGATATCGATAGAATAAGTATCAGGCTTCAAAAAAATAATAATAATAATAAACGAGGTTAATGTCTATTTTTGCACCAGGCCACCAAAAAAAATAAATAAATAACAATAACAAGTGTAATAGGTGTAAAAAAAAATGTTTATTAAACGAATATGAAAACCAAAATTTGCGCCAACGAACCGGTTGGTGAGAAGAGGACTTTTGGAAAATTCACAAGATCCGATTTTTTCCCTCATAACTTTTAAGAAAATGAATATCTTTTAATGAAATCTTTATATATAAAAGTCAAGTTGTGTGTCTGTCTCCTACGATTTAGATTCCTAACTACTCCCACATTTTGCGGTGCAGTTTAACCAAAACCGGGTATCTTATAGTCGTGATTCATATCGAGCCCTTTTGGGTATTAGCGCGCGTCTATGATGAGTCTACGATTTAAAAAAAAGTTTACCATCATTTTTTCCATTTTAATGCATTTTTCGCTATTATATAAGGGAAGTAACTCTCTAAAAATGTCTACGATGAGTCAACGATTTAAAAAAAAATTGACCATAATTTTTTTTCCATTTTTAATGCATTTTTTTGCTATTTTTTGGCTATAACTCTCTAAAAATGCTTATATAGTTATTTCCCTTACAAACCCGAGCAACGCCGGGCGATACTGCTAGTTTTAAATAAATACATTTCAAACGGCATAGATTACAATTATGAAGAAATCCATTTGGGATCTTTTCCTTTTGAACGGCAGTTTTCAACACAATTTCTAGTTAACTAAACACTTTTAAACTTCGTATACTGATAGAATGTGTTTATAAAACATCATTTTTTCTTGGCTTTATTGAGAAAATTCTATAGTTTCCTCTTTAAAATCGAGCATTTCGGCAATTTTAACCAATCGCTCACCTCCATTTGGGGTGAAAACATTCCGTGCTGTATGAATATTCCCTCCTTTAAGAAACAGATTGGGTTTATTTACATTTGCGAAGAAAAAAAGATACCCTTCCCCCGCCTCTAACCCTAACCCTAACCTTAAAACAGGTTGAAATGCAATAGATCGATAGTAGGGTTATAATTATGGGTGACATTTTCATTTGACACCGCTAGAAAAAATATCCCATTTTCCGTAGCGGTGTCGTATGAAATGTCACCCATAATTATAACCCTTGTATCGATCTATTGCATTTCAATCTGTTTTAGGGTTTGGGTTAGGGTTAGGGGTGGGGTTAGGGTAAGGTGTGGGGGAAGGGTATCCAAATGAATTTCTTTATAATTGTAATCTATGCCGTTTGAAAGGTATTTATATAAAATTTCATTAAAAGATATCTATTTTCTTAAAAGTTATGAGGGAAAAAATCGGATCTTGTGAATTTAACGAAAGTCCTCTTCTCACCAATCGGTTCGTTGGCGCAAATTTTCATATTCGTTTAATACACATTTTTTTTTTTACACCTATTACACTTGTTATTATTATTATTATTATTATTATTATTATTATTATTATTATTATTATTATTATTATTTTGTGGCCTGGTGCAAAAGTAGACATTAACTTCGTTTATTATTTTTTTGTCTTTTGAGCCTGATACTTATTCTATCGATATCTCTTTTTATCGAACTGCTAAGTTACGGGGACATTAACAAACCAACACCGGTTGTCAAAGATCCGGAATTTGCGGGGAATTTTTTTCTGGATGGGGGGGGGGAGGACTTTCGAAGAGAAAGAAATTCATGAATTATTTTTTTGCTTGAGTATAATGGAAAAAAAGTTTTAAAAAATAATTTTAGATTCATTTATTTTTTGTTTGAGAAATAGAAAAAAAGTTTTGAAAAAGATTCCAACGGTGGAGATGTGCTAAAAACAACAGCCCCCCCCCTATTAGTGAAACTATATTCAACATCGAATTTATGAATTTGTTTCTCTCACCATGATACATAGGATCTTTTTTTTAAAACCTTTTACTATTATACAAAATGAACCTAAAAATTTTACCCCCCCAGTAATAATTTTCCCCACAAGTTTCTTTATAATCGTAATCTATGCTGTTTGAAATGTATTTTTATAAAATTTCACTAAAATATACCCTTTTTCCTAAAAGTTATGTGAATTTTCCGAAAGGCCAGCGCAAATTTTTGTTTTCATATTTGTTTAACACCTATTATTACACTTTTATTTTCCTTTTTTTTCGTGTAAGAAAAAAACATAATTAGTACTTTCAGTTTAGTCTTTCCGAATCTATTTTTATAACTTCTTAGGGAATATTTCCTGTTTTTTGTTATTATCGTTGTTGTTTAGGGATTGGTTTGTTTTTCTGGTAATCTTTCCTATTAAGACTGTTCATGATGTAATAAATTTTCAGTGTTCTTAGAAGTGTGACAGGATGATTATTTCATTTGTAGGCATTTCCAAATTACTTTAGCAACATCATCATTAAAATGAAATCAAAACTGTTGATATTAAAAAGTTAAATCTTTTAATAAATACAAATATAAATAGAATACTAAGGAGTTACTAAGTAGATTGTTTAATAAGTGACTACTAAGAATTTACATATTCGTTTCGCTAATTCAGAATACCCAAGTCTAGTTTTGTATTTCCCCCAATTTGTTTCGGTTTCATAAATTGTCTTCAGAGATATGTACTTATATCACCTTCGTATGGTTCTCTGCGTTTATTTCCCCTTCTGACAGAATTTTGCTTTCAGAAAGCTTTTGCGGCGTAACTTCGGTATATGTACCGGAAATACCGGATACATTCCAAGAAAGTGTTTATTTATATATGGGGGGGTTAGGGTTAGGGTTGGGAGAAAGGGGTTTCTGTTATCTTCAGAAATGTAAACAAAGTCACGTGTGTACCTATACCTGTTTCTTTATTACCCACAAGGGGCTAAACATAGAGGGGACAAACAAGGACAGACAAACGGATTAAGTCGATTATATCGACACCAGTGCGTAACTGGTAATTAATTTATCGACCCCGAAAGGATGAAAGGCAAAGTCGACCTCGGCGGAATTTGAACTCAGAACGTTACGGCAGATGAAATGCCGCTAAGCATTTCGCCCGGCGTGCTAACGTTTCTGCCAGCTCGCCGCCCTGTGTGTACCTATACCGAAGGTTCGCCGGATTTTAAGGCCATGAATTTTAGCTTGCGTGATAATTTATTTACCAGTCACAGGAAGGCAAAGTTGAATTCAGTGGAATTTGAAACTCGGTTGCGTAACACTAGAGTGGAGAGAAAACACCGTTTAAATTGAGGGACAACTGCGGATATGTCAACACAAATATATCTATTCAAGCCCTTTAACGTATTGAGTTCCTAATCCCATAAATGTTGCATTACACCAAATATATTTTAATAAAATTTACAACTTTTACTTTGTGTGTGTGTGTGTAAAACAAAAAACTTTTTTTACTCTTTTACTTGTTTCAGTCATTTGATTGCGGCCATGCTGGAGTACCGCCTATAGTCGAGCAAATCGATCCCAGGACTTATTCTTTGTAAGCCTAGCATTTATTCTATCGGACTCTTTTGCCGAACTGCTATGTTACGGGGACGTAAACACACCAGCATCGGTTGGGTGGGGGACAAACACAGACACACAAACATATACGCACACATACATATCTATATACGGCAGGCTTCTTTCAGCTTCCGTCTACCAAATCCACTCACAAGGCTTTGGTAGGCCCGAGGCTATAGTAGAAGACACTTGCACAAGGTGCCACGCAGTGGGACTGAACCCGGAACCATGTGGTTGGTAAGCAAGCTACTTACCACACAGCCACTCCTACTAACAATGGAATTTTATTTTACTCATACAATCGCCAGGTGGGCGTCGGAAAAGAAGCTATTTTCCACACAGCCATTCCAACTAATAATAACATTTTATTTTAGTCATACAATCACCAGGTGGGCGTCGGAAAAGAAGTAGTACGTTGGCGTTTTACATTATTTAGAGTTGAATCAGTTCTCAACAATTTAGTAGGAAACGTTTCTGGCCAACCTTATGATTAAGTTTTAACATTTTATATTTTACTTGTTTGGGTTATTAGACTGCGGCCATGCTGGGGCACTGGCTTGGATTTTTTTTATTCGAATGAATCGACCCCAGTACTTCTTTTTAAAACCTGGAACGGATCTTTTCGGTTTGAACGGCAGTCTTTTTCTAGCGGTGTCATATGAAATTGTCACCCATAATTATGACCCTAGTATCGATCTATTGCATTTCAATCTGTTTTAGGGTTAGTGGTGAGGGGAAGGGTATCTTTTTTTCTTCACAAATGTAAATAAACTCACTCTGTTTCTTAAACGAGGGACATATTCATACGGCACAGAATGTTCTTTACCTCAATGGACGTCATTGATTGGTTGATATTGCAGAAATTGAAGAAAAAAACTACAAATATCTTACAAACTATAGAATTTTCTCAATAAAGCCAAGAGAAAAAGATGTTTTATAAACACATTCTACCAGTATACGAAGTTTAAAATTTTTTAATTACCAAAAAATTATGTTAAAAACTGCCGTTCAAACCGAAAAGATCCCTTCTTTTTAAAACTTGGAACTTATTATATCAGTCTCTATTACTATATTACCAAACCGCTACATTGCGGGGATGCAAACAAACCAACACCGATTGTCAAGCAGTGGTAGGGACAATCACAAGCTGAAAGATACTCACACACACAGGATGGGCTTTTTCAGTTTCCATCTACAACTGTGGAATTTCTTACAAGTCATCACTAATTTCCTTTTATGTCACAAACCACATCCTTTTTCCATTTTAAGAAAGAGAATAGCATGCTTTATATGTTAACAAATCTTAATTATGCTTTTACATCATATCTACTTCACAACTCAAGTGGATCCCCTCCCTAAAGTTTAAGGGAATCAGTTTATTCCAGTAACATCTAGTAATATTGAAAATTATATACATACTCTTTTTATTCTTTCACTGGTTTCAGTCAGTTGACTGGCCATGCTGGAGCACCGCCTTAAAGGGTTTTAGTTGAGTAAATCTACACCAGGACTTTTTCTTTGTAAGCCTAGTACTTATTCTATCGGTGCCTTTTGCCGAACTGCTATGTTACAGGGATATAAACACACCAACATCGGTTGTCAAGCGACGGCGGGGAGACAAACACAGACACACAAGCATATACGTACATGCTTCCTTCAGCTTCCATCTACCAAATCTACTCAAAAGGGTTTGGTCAAGCTGGGGCTACAGTAGAAGGCACTTGCCCAAGTTGCCATGCAGTGGGACTGAACCAAGAACCATGTTGCTGGGAAGCAAGCTTCTTACCACTTAGCCATGCCAGCACCTATAAACATATATTATATATATATATATTATATATATATATATATATATATATATTTATAATATATATATATGTATATGTATAATGTGTCTGTTGCCAGCGCCACCCCGACTGGCCCCGTGCCGGTGGCACGTAAAAAGCACCATCCGATTGTGGCCGATTGCCAGCCTCGTCTGGCACCTGTGCCGGTGGCACTTAAAAAGCACCCAATACACTCACGGAGTGGTTGGCGTTAGGAAGAGCATCCAGCCGTAGAAACATTGCCAGATCAGACTGGGCCTGGTGCAGCCTTCTGGCTTCCCAGACCCCAGTTGAACCGTCCAACCCATGCTAGCATGGAAAGCGGACGCTAAACGAAGATGATGATGATGATGATATATATATGTATATATGTATATATATATATGTATATATATGTATATATATATATATGTATGTATATATATATATATGTATATATATTATAATTATGTTTATAATTATAAAATATTTGTATAATTTTACCTATAAAAGTTATTTTAACATACCGATCTATTGGTGAAATTATTAATTAATTAATAAATTTTACCCTGTATATTATTAATTTAAAATTATATATATATATATATATATATATATATATATATATATTACCATCCGAAGACGGCCAAGACTAGTCAGGCCATATCCCATGGCCCCTACCTGGGACGTAGTCAGTCCACCTGTGCATACCTTCCTCCTTGTGATACTTGTGAAGGCCTGTTGAGGCAAGTGAAAATCAAAATGAAATCAAAACAAATCAAAACAAATCAAATCAAATCAAATCAAAACAAATCAAAATAGATGAACATTAATGGATGGTATCTTGTGGTACCAGTGCCGTGTGGCACACAAGAAAACCATCCGAACGTGGCCGTAGCCAGTACCGCACCGACTGGCCTCCGTGCTGTGGGCACGTAACAAACACCATCCGATCGTGGCCGTTCGCCAGCCTCATCTGGCACCTGTGTCGGTGGCACATAAAAACACCATCCGAAGACCCGGCAAGACTAGTCAGGCCATAACCTGTGGCCCTTACCTGGGACGTAGTCAGTCCACCTGTGCATACCTTCCTCCTTGTGATACTTGTGAAGGCCTGTTGAGGCAAGTGAAAATCAAAATGAAATCAAAACAAATCAAAACAAATCAAATCAAATCAAATCAAAACAAATCAAAATAGATGAACATTAATGGAATTGTATCTTGTGGTACCAGTGCCGGTGGCACACAAGAAAACCATCCGAACATGGCCGTAGCCAGTACCGCACCGACTGGCCTCCGTGCTGTGGGCACGTAACAAACACCATCCGATCGTGGCCGTTCGCCAGCCTCATCTGGCACCTGTGTCGGTGGCACATAAAAACACCATCCGAAGACCCGGCAAGACTAGTCAGGCCATAACCTGTGGCCCCTACCTGGGACATAGTCAGTCCACCTGTGCATACCTTCCTTCTTGTGACACTTGTGAAGACCTGTTGAGGCAAGTGAAAACCAAAACAAATCAAAATAGATGAACATCAATGGAATTTGTATCTTTGTGGTACCAGTGCCGGTGGCACGTGGCACACAAGAAAACCATCCGAACGTGGCCGTAGCCAGTACTGCATCGACTGGCCTCCGTGCTGTGGGCACGTAACAAACACCATCCGATCGTGGCCGTTTGCCAGCCTCATCTGGCACCTGTGTCGGTGGCACATAAAAACACCATCCGAGCGTGGCCGTCTGCCAGCCTCGTCTGGCACCTGTGTCGGTGGCACATAAAAACACCATCCGAGCGTGGCCGTTTGCCAGCCTCGTCTGGCACCTGTGTCGGTGGCACATAAAATCACTCACTACACTCTCGGAGTGGTTGGCGTTAGGAAGGGCATCCAGCTGTAGAAACACTGCCAGATCTGACTGGACTGGTGCAGCTTTCGGGCTCCCCAGACCCCAGTTGAACCGTCCAACCCATGCTAGCATGGAAAGCGGACGTTAAATGATGATGATGATGATGATGATATATATATATATATATATATATATATATATGTAACGGTTTTGATTGTAATGATAAAAATGTGTTATTATAATTGCACGTTGTAAGATGTGAAAGAACAAAGTGCGTTAAGTTTTAAGAAAGTATTTATTTACCGTTACGTTACATTACCTTGCCTCGACGGGCAGGTTGATAAATCCAAAAGCATATGAAAGTTAGATGTGGTAAAATGTTTGAGTTTGGGTTCTCTTCATTGTTTAATAGTAATTGTGGAGACAGATAGAATGATGTTGTAAGAAAACAGAATTCGAGCTAGAGAGACTTGTATGGTGTTGTCTGACAGTAAACTTCATTTCTCCCTCTGACCAAGATTGTAGCTGGTCAGCCAGACTAAGTTCTCCCTGAGTTGTCACCGAGTGGTGACTAACTGATTTTTGCTTGGGATGTGCTTGCTTATATTAAGATCCAGAAGGATAGATATATCATTGAGAACAAGAGATCTAGTTGGTGGTCTTGTTATCTATTCTAGCTTTTGGTGAAGTAGAAGAGGTTAGAAAGGGTCAAGTGGTGAAGACATTATAGTGGCCTAGCTAAAGGCATCTGGAAAATGTAAAAACTGCTGTCAGAGAAAAACCATTATTCCATCATGGGAAAAGTTCTGTAGCAGTGTTAGTTTAAATTTTGCTATAGTGGATCGAATCCACTTCATGCATGCATGATTCACTATATACATATATATATATAAGGTGTCATGTCATGCAGTACCATGTGGTTGGGAAGTAAGCTTCTTACCACACAACCATGCCTCTGTGTGTGTGTGTGGTGTGTGTGTGTGTGTGTGTGTGTGTGTGTGTGTGTGTGTGTGTGTGTGTGTGTGTACAGGGCTGTATCCAGAGTAAAATATTAGAGAAGGCAAAGACCAACAAAAACCAAACCAAGTTAGCAATTACAAACTGTTCTATGCAATGTCCCAATGATGTGAAGGAGAGGGTATGTCAGAAAGGCATATATCTATACTTGCAGGTCTGATTTAGTATGTTATACTATAAATAAATACACCAGTTATCAATCCAAAACCTCTCTTCCTCACTATGAGGAGTGTGATCTCACAGGCATTCAAAAATAGCTACACCAAGCAATGGCAGGAATTCTCAGGCATGTCATGTCTAATAAAAATAGCCCACAGAGAGTCATGCCTAAAAATAGCCCACAGCCAGATGGCCAAAATACATAGGGTCAAGGAGTGTGAGAGAACATTCAATAAGTAGTCACTTTACATACTTCAACTACCACTTTGAAAGGTCATGCAATATATTAGCCTAAAACTAAATTTACTATCTAAAGTCATTATTATTTATTGTCAACTCCTTGATAAAATCAAAGTAACACAAAAACAAATATTTTAACATCCCATGATTTTCAAAACTAGGCTCACTTTTATCATCAGTTAAGGAAAATCAGAGGAGGCAAAGCCTAAATACATAAATAACAAATAATATATATATATATATATATATATTCTCTTTCTCTTTTACTTGTTTCAGTCATTTGACTGTGGCCATGCTGGAGCACCGCCTTTAATCGAGCAACTCGACCCCGGGACTTATTCTTTGTAAGCCCAGTACTTATTCTATCGGTCTCTTTTTTGCCGAACCGCTAAGTGACGGGGACGTAAACACACCAGCATCGGTTGTCAAGCGATGCTAGGGGGACAAACACAGACACACAAACACACACACATATATATCTCTTATTATAAAAGGCAGATTTTATCTGCCTCCCTTTGTATCTTATAGAAATCTACAATATAGGATTTCTTCAATTACAATTTACCTAGCATTTTTAAGAGTAGAATGCATCGGGTTGTGCCAGGTCCACTTTTTAAAATTTAAACTCCAATTAAGCAAAATTTACAGAAAACTCACATTGTGGTGTATGAGTCAAATGCTTCTCTTAGTGTGGGATACAGCACACACAAACGCACACACACAGTGTGCAACGAATAAAATGAAAGTAATTCACTTTCTGTAGTGAGTGATTCTTTCACTCTGCCTCCCACTTCCTCTTTACACACATAGACACGCAAATATATAAATAAAATTGTAAGCTAACGTGCGTGTGTGTGAGTGTGTGTGTGTGTGTGTGCGTGTGTGTGTGTGTGTGAGGGTGCGTGTGTGTGTGTGTGTGCGTGAGTGTGTGACAGGAAAGTTTTTTACGACGAATATAAGACCTATATCCAAGTAGCAGAAAGATCGACCAAAAGTGTATATAGATATTTAAATGTATTTATATATTCATCTATACACAGATGTATGTATAATGTGTGTGTATATATTTCCATAGAGGTAACCTTTCACTCCATACAAAGTTTTTTAGGACGAATATAAAATCTAAAGTATATACAAGTAGCAGAAAGAAATCGCGCCAAAAGTGTATATAGATATTTAAATGTATTTATATATTCATCTATACACAGATGTATGTATAATGTGTGTTGTATATATTTCTATAGACGTAACCATTCACTCCGCACAAAGTTTTTTAGGACGAAAATAAGATCTAAAGTTATCTCTAAGAAACAGAAAGGTCGCCCTAAAGTGTATATAGATATTTAAATGTATTTATATATTCATCTATACACACATGTATGTATAATGTGCGTGTATATATTTCCATAGAGGTAACCATTCAACCCATACAAAGTTTTTAGGACGAAAATATTTATATATAAAAGAAAGGTTGTGTGTCTGTCTACTCCGATTTAGATTCCTAACTACTCCCATATTTTGCGATGCAGTTTAACCAAAACCGGGTATCTTATAGTCGTGATTCATATCGAGCCCTTCTGGGTATTAGCGCGCGTCTACGATGAGTCGATGATTTTACAAATAATTTACCATCATTTTTTTCCATTTTAATGCATATTTTTTTAAATAAAGGGAAGTAACTCTCAAACTTCACACCAATATGCGTGCTCATATGCGACGTAATATCACATCAGCAGCATTTCCTCACATCCTCCTTGCACTTGGCGAAGGCAAAATACCAGGGGATGAAAATGGAAAATTATATGCCATCGATTCCATTTGTACCATTGTTAAGACGCCTTCTGATCTCAGAGATGCAGTGTTCCCAGATCTACAAGCTAATTATCAGAATATGGATTGGATTGGCAAAAAGGCTATACTGGCCCGAGGAATAAAACTGTTCACCATATTAATGATGAAATGCTAGAGGTACTCAATTCCTTTGAGCACCCCGGACTACCACCACACTTTCTCAAACTTAAAGTTGGTGCCCCTATAATGCTCATCAGAAATTTGGTTCCCCCAAAACAATGCAATGGCACACGTTTGATCGTTAAGTCCTTATCTCCCACCGTAAACTTTATATCAATATTTGCCTGAATAATCATCATAATTCAGTGCAATCATTAACAGTACTTTCAAGCAATTCAGCCCCGAGCAACGCCAATCAATTCTGCTAGTATATATATATATACACACACATATATATATATATGAAAAAACAAGTCAAAAATAGAAAATGCTAAAATAATTTTATGGGAACATTCAGTACCGGTTTTCGGTCTTTTGAGACCTTTTCAACTGTAACGATTAAATAATTAAATTAGAAAAATTAGAAGAAAAGTTTTTTTAAAGGAATATTTCTATAGTAGCGTTCAGATATAGGTGGCATTCTGCCTTTCTCTGACTCCCTTGTTTGCACTTGTGTGTTGAAGGTCGTTGTGAGTTCTTGGTAGGGTAGTAGAGGAAGAAGGCTGATGAGGAAAGGGGGTGGGAGAATCTGGGAGTGCCCTGATGGTCGTATTTTGAATGGTCAGTGGCGGCTGGCAGTCGCAGTTCAATTCAGGAGAATATTTCTATTGAAAGGCTTGTTTATAGAATTTGCGTAGGTGTTATACTAAAAAACATTAGTGACAAAGTTAAGGGGTAGAAGGTGGGGAAGTAGAAGAAGAAGAAGAAGAAGAAGAAGAGAAGAAGAAGAAGAAGAAGAAGAAGAAGAAGAAGAAGAAGAAGAAGAAGAAGAAGATGACGATGTTGATGATGATGATGATGAAGAAGAAGAAGAAGGAGAAGGAGAAGATGACGATGATGGTGATGGTGGTGATGATTATGACGACGATGATGATGATAATGATTGATGAGAAGAAGAAGAAGAAGAAGAAGAAGAAAAAAACAGAGAAGGGAGAATATGAATGGGTTAAAGTAGTGAGGTGTTGTATGATTTGAAGTTGGCATGTTATGGATTATAGCTGTGATTTTCGCTGTGATTAGTAATAGATTCTTTGGAATGTAATATTTGTGTGTGAATATTTCCTTTATTCTAAAGTTGAGGCATATTAATTGTTTGTCGTAGACCCGTTAAGAAGTGGCCTGTATTTTGCAATAAAGAGAGTTTCTTTACTTATTCGTTGTCTCGAGGTTGTATCGTCCCTAAATTGGTAGAGGGGGAAAATCCTGAAGCTTGGTGTTTTTTTGTTGGCGCAAGTATCTATGTGTTGGCTAAAAGCTATTTTTCTGTTTTGGGGAATTTTTATCTGGGATCTGTGCAGGGCCATTCGTTTACACAAACTATTTTTTGTTTGGCCTATGTACTGCTCTTGACACCCAGAGCAGGTTAGTGAGTATATTAGGTTCTCCGAAGCACATGTGAAGTTGCTTTTCACTGTAAACCGTTGTCCCTGTTTGAAGGAGAACTCTGATCCCTCAATTAGATAGTCGCATATCCCGCAATTGGGTCTTCCACATTTTTTTACTGTCGGCTTCTGTGTTGAAGAGTGAATTCGGGCTTGTGTTAGGAGACTTTTCATGGATTTAGGCTGTCTCTTGCTTTTTATGATCGTGTGTGTTTGGAGGATTGTGTTCATTCTGTGGTCTTTTTTTAGGAGGGGTATGTTGTGGAGGATGGTGCCGAAGGCTTCGTTATTGAGAGGGTTGTGTGTGGAGATGTATGGTAAGGCATTTGGTTGTAAGTTTTTCTTTGATTTGGGATGTCTCAGTTCCTTGATGTTAAGTTGAAGGGCACGTTGAATGCACTTGTCAATAAGTGAAGGTCGATAGTTCCTGGTGATAAGGGTATCTTTTAGTTCTTGTAGTCGTGTGTCTCTGGTGTTTGCGTTCGAGACTATAGTGCATATCCTTTTTGCTAGATTGAAGGGGATATTCATCTGGTGTGCCTGGGGTGGCATGAATTGAATGGAAGATATTGCTTAGAGTCTGTAGGCTTATAATATATGTCTGTTTCTATTATATTATTAGCTTTCTTAATGAGGATATCGAGGAAGGGGAGTTGTTGCTGGCTATATTCCATCGTGAATTGGATGTTTACGTCCAGTCCGTTTAAAATTTCCTTGGAATTCTATGAGTTTTTCTATATTTTTATGCCAAAGGATGAAACAGTCATCTAGATATCTCTTCCAGTTGTTTTCTATGTAGATGGAGAAAGGGCTGCCATATCTTTCAAGAACCTTACGATACAGACTGATCTCTAGATATCCTATGACTAGGTTGGCAAAGGAGGGGGCCATTCGTGTACCATCGCAGTCCCCGATTTTTGTCGGTAGAAGTTGTCATTGAAGGCGAAGAAGTTATTTTCCAGGATGAATTTAACCCCTTCTATCACGAATTCTTTTTTGATGCGATGTGGTTTTCGTTGGCGTGATTTTCTAGCCAGAATTGGATTGCCTCTAGTCCTAGGTTGTGGGGGATATTGGAGTAGAGGTTGACTACATCGAAGGATACCAGTATGGTGTTTTTGTTTATAGTATTCGGTAGGTGATTGAGCATATCTAAGTCGTCCCTTATATAGCTTTTGACATGTTTTAGGAGTGGTTTTAACAGGGTGTCTAAAAAGTTACTGAGGCTCTGGGTTTCGCATGCGGGACCTGCTATTATGGGTCTCAATTTGAGGTCATTAGGATTAGGGACTTTAATTATTTTGTCTGTAGCTATCTTGCATGCGTTGCTTATTTTCTCACTTTTGTGGATCTTAGGTATACCGTAGAATTGGCTGGTTTTGCTTGTGAAATTGGTCATATAATCATATTCTTTGTCGGTGAGCCCTGCTTTGTATGGATTTAATATGGATTTTAGTTCCCTCATTATTTTTTGTTGACTGTAGTTTTGTGCCTTTTCATAGTATGTTGTGTCTTCCAGCATAGAAAGTACCAAAGTTATGTAAAATCGTCGTCCATTAAGACAACAGCACTCCCTTTATCGGCCTCTTTGATTGTTATTGTTTTATCTAGTTTTAATTTGTTCAACTCAGCCCATTCTTTTTTGCTGAAGTTTGGTTTGTGTTTTTGTTTGTGCATATGTTGATATGGGTAATTTGATATGTGGTCACAGAAATCATCAAGTGTTTTGTTCTTACCTTTCGAGGGGCTGTAGTTACTCCTATTTCTGGCTAACGATTCGTCCTCGTTGTATTTATCGTATAGCTCCTCAGTAAGTCTTAATTTTCTGCAGAATTCTGCGATGTCTTCTTTCATTTCATTGTAGTTGGGGTTTGTGGGGGGTGGGTGTAAACTTGAGTCCTTTGGAAAGTATGTTTATTTGGTTTTGCTGTTAGTTCCTTCTGAGTTAGATTGATAATTTTTATTACTTTTGGTTCCTCCTGCTTGTTTGGTGCTATCTTGTGTCTCTGTGTTTGCGTATTGGGTCTAAAAAATGAATGCGGTGATTGGGACGGTAGCTAGTATATAGTTGTTCTTTGTTGATGTGGGGTCTCCTGTTGTGATTTATGGTGTGGTTTATGTGGTCTCCTGGTGTGATTTATGTACTTACCATACATCTCCACACACAACCTCTCAATAACGAAGCC
>NC_042998.1:170325240-170330240 GCF_006345805.1 Octopus sinensis
TGTTTGGGATGATTCTGTCAAAGGACCTCTCATTTCTCCTTATAAGGGACCATTTCATGTGCTATCACGTACACCTAAAACTTTTAGTCTCGACATCAATGGTCGGGCAGAGACTATGTTGCTCGACAGACTTAAAAGGGCGCATTTTGAGGTGTCCACACCCTTCGATGACATCCCAACCACACCCACCTTTGATCCCTTACAACCACCTACACATCCACCTGCACATGCACCTTTGATCACACCATCACCTACACCTCCACCTTCGTCCCCACTACCTAACACGGACAAATCCTATGTCACCAGGACAGGTCGCACTGTGCATTGGCCCAAAAAACTCACTAGAACTATTTACATCTAACTTTTTCCCTTTTTCTTTCTGTGACAGACAATTGTTTTCTCATGTGCTGAACAATACCAATGCCATGCCAATTGAACTCTGTAAAATAATGTTTTGTGCATGCTCCTTTTATATCGTGATTATTTTTCTCAATTTCACGTTTTGTATTATATTTTGTACCACATCTTGTTGTTTGTGATCGGTGGCCATCTTTGCTTTCTTGTGCATGCTCCAGTCATTCTAATTTTCGCACTAGCGTTCTCGGGTGGGGGGAGCCCTTGTAGCATGACACAAGAAGCCAGCACCATTTTGTACGAGATCTCGCCAGTGGCCACTGCCAGGTCCGAGACAAGTGCGAGATCTCGCCTACAACCATGTTTGCCATGCGCAAGACCACAGTGAGGCTCTCGTGGACAACATCTATTTAAGGAGGTGTATTGAGCAACCCGCTCTCTTCTCTCGCATTGGCGCTCACGTTGAACAACACTGCAGCCTACCAGCTCACAGCAGATTCTTGACCTGCTCTAACTTTACCAGTTATCTCCAGAGGTAATGTACCTCTCGCGAACAGAGCTAATGAACTACATGCTGACATACAGCTGGTCACCAGGAGCAAACCCCATGAAATGAGAACCAAATAAGCAACCATTGAATTGCATCCACTTGTAAGCCTCATCTTCTTCGAGTTCCAGAATCCTAAGAATACAAAATATAATTGTAATGGGAGAGGGAGATACTCCACAGGTATCAGGAACCTTCCAGTCCCAGTTTGACAAGAGCTGACCAGGAAGAAGACTGCACCAGACTTCTGTTTGTTTTGGCATTGTTTTTATGGCTAGATGCCCTTAAAAAAAAGTGTTATTAATATGAAAAATTTGTGAATCAAATGTTTTAAAGTTCACAAGAATATGTAAGTAGATTTAAAAGTTGTTGGTCACCATATTTGTCTCTGGTTGATCATTGTTCTGGAGAACATACCCACAACACACACACACACACACACACATACACACATACATACAAGGAGGATAGAGGAATAACCCAGTTTCGAATTTTTTACATATTCTTTATAACCACCATCTGCATATTTTAATAATACATTGACAGTCTTTCTCTTTCTCTCTCTCTCTCTCTCTCTGTTCTTCTCCCTTTCCTTCCTTCTCTCACTCCCTTTCCCTTCACCCCCATCTTTCCCCACTCTCCCTGTCTATTGCCCGGATACAAATAATTCATTTATAAGCACTAGCTGAATCACCACCCTCCAGGCGGTCAATTCAACTAGTAAATATCTGAACTTCTATTTGTAGTTTTAAAGTAAAAATTGAAATTTACTACAATTTTCTTACTCTTTTACTCTCTAAAAGAGAGTAAAAGAGTATAGACAATGTTGTCAGTGTAGATTCCTTCCATACCCTTATACCCTGAGTCCAAAGCCAATATATGCACATTGTTCCCAGAACCAAAGCCAATGCATGCACATTGTTCCCAGAAACAAGGTCAATATATACTCATTGTTCCTAGAACTTTTGATTGGTTGTCATAGTGATGAAGTAGTCTGGCTTTCCAAACTCTCTCGCCAAAGCCATTCCAGCTTGGAAACACTCCCTGTAAAACCAAGAACCAGTAAATCATTCATGTCACCCTTTGCAATAGCATCCAGAAGGCCCTGGTACTTTTCAGCCTTAACCTGTTTCTGATGAGTTCTTAGGAAGTGTAATCAATCTTGCTCTATCTTTGAATATTGATCTACTGCATATTGTTGCATCAGACGTCTACTTTTCACTATGCCTTTGAACTTGTCCTTACCCAAAGCCAATAAGAATAAAAGTCACATTCAGTGACATTCTTACTTCAGTTATTGTCTTTCAAGAGCACATTCCAGCCATCTTCCCCACAGGAAACAAAAGTACATAATGAAGACGGTCATAGCTTTGACCAATGTAGTCTAACTTCCCATTGCTTTCTCTGTATGGCACAACAGCATCCGCAGGTTTAATGTTTGGATTATTAGTATCATCTCCCACCATGATCACAGCAACTTCTGCTGCAGTCAGTGGATTATAGGCTCTCTCATGTGACCCAGCAGGAATCAGCTGTTTGTCATGACTTGTAATAATATCACTGGTAGAACATTTTCCTGGTGCAGAGAATTCCTTAATTATATCAATAACCTGTTTAAAACTTTTGACATATGGATTATGCATATGCAGGGCTCTTTACAAGTCTAGCAGGATGTTTTCATTAAGGTCAATGGCAGCTCCTCTGAATGACAACCTGTTTCTCATCTCATTTTCAGTATCAATGAAATATAGCTATGCGTAGACTGGCTTCCTATTTACTGCTGGTAGGAGACTTCCTATGCAGTGGTACAACTTTCCTTAAATCTTGAAAGAAGGTATAAAAGTGCTACCACCATGAGGTCCAACTGGTGGATTATCCAGTCCAAGTGAAGCCATAGCCAGTAAATTATTGTAGTCACGAATTTTGTTCAGAAACATTTGACTGTATAGATTAACATCATAGTACTTCGCTATTAATTCTGTTTTTTTTTTATCTGTGGAACTTTGTCACTGCTAATTTTTCCTTTGCCACAACAGAGGGTAGTTTTCTCAGAACTCTAAAGGAAAGCTTTGCAGCCAGGGCATGTTCTGTTAAAAATGTTTCCACAGTAGTACAACATAAAGCTTGGGTTTCATTCTTTCTCATGAAAATCTGCCACATCAACTTCCATAGCCATTCTCTCAAAGTCAGTTCTTTGGTTGTTTGCTTGTCGCTGCTGAATTTGGGGCAGCAACATATTTTCTCTAGAGTCCTGTTTCCTCAGCCAACCAGCATTTATCCATGCTTCTGTTTCTTGGGGTGTTTCCATTGCATGGCTTTTCTGTGTTCTTAGCCAATTCACATTCCTCCATGCTTCTCTTTTTCCTGGTCTTTCCATTGCACGGGTATCCTGTGTTGTCATCTGATTCTCATTCCTCCGTGCTTCTGAATCTTCTGATCTTTCCATTGCACAGGTTTCCTCTCTCCTCAGCTGACCTGCATTTCTCTGTGCCTCTGTTTCTTCTAGTCTTTCCATTGCATTTTCTTGCATTTTCCTTCGCTTTATTTCGTGACACTGAGAAGACCTAGGTCCTTGTCTGTTTTCTTCAATTAGCGTCTATTGACTTAGCTCAACAATCTTTTGTGAATGGGAATTTGGGTGGGGGACAGGTTGTTGCCCTTACTTTTTCTGGGCACAGTGTACTGTTGAAAGCGTGAATATTTATGACAATTATAGGAGACATGGAAAAGAACGCAATTGTTCAAGAAAAAGTGAGTTTTGAGATGTAACATCCTCTGCAATTCCCTCAATTACCCCTCATCACACTACAGCTCTGAATAAGAGAAAGAGGCAGTAAGCATGCAGAATAGTAGGAGAGTCACTGAATAGTGAGAGAGTGGTAATTCGTTTTGTCAGATTTTACCAGACTGGAACCGGACAGGTTAATTTTCGTGAATCCCACATGGATGTTGACACTCTCCCGGTACCCACAGTCCCTCATGCCCAAGTTTGGTTAAAATCTGTCCAGTGGTTGCGGAGGAGTTTGTTGACAAAATTTTGGCACAGACACACACACCCTCACACATAAATAACCTGAGAATAATGGTTCTGTAATTTCTTACTGAACAACCAGCACAAACGATTCATTTATAATGATCAAATGTATGTACTGTACATTAGCTCACTCTCTCTATCAAATCAACATTGCCTGATCAGGTGCACAGTGTACCACACGTCAGATGTTGAAGTGATCACAGAGCAACATGAGGTGAAGTGTTTTGATCAGCAACACAATACACCACCTTGTTCAAGAATTGAAACCACAAACTTGCGAACGTTGATGCAACACCCTAACCAATAGGCCATGCACCTTCACACAATATATATATATGGTAAATACAGGCTTGATTACCAGATTTTATAATTCCTGGAAAATGAGGAATATTGAACAGAAACCTCAAGTTCCTAGGAATTCTCTAGGAATACATTACAATCTTTATTTTTTATTTCCTTTCACTTTCGTTTAATGATTTAGAGTTTTGGACACTAAAAGGAAAGACTCATACACTATTATCCTCATCATCATCATCATCGTCATCTTCATCACCATTGCTATCAGCATCAATATCACCACTACCATTGTCACTGCCTCTACCACTGCCACTACTATGAAATACAGAATGAATGGCTTAAGTGGGAATTGAAATTGTTTAAAATTTATGTACCATCATGTAGAGAAGAGACTAACACAAACACAACAGATCGAAATATATGCTGAGATATACTTTATTTAGGAACAATAAACTGAATATATTTCAAGAATTTCATCACTTTTGTCTTCCATTTCCTTCCAAACAAATTGTTTCCAGTAAAATAATTAGGATCTTACATTGTTGAAGGAAGTCAATTAACCACAGTCAAAAAGAGTTAAAAATAAAAGGAAATTAAATAAAATGCAAATAAATATTTTAATATGGCAACAACAATAATAATGATAATAATAAATCAATAATAGTAATAAACATAATAATAATAATAATAATCCTTTACACTAAAGACACAAGGCCTGAAATTTTGGGGTATGGGACTAGTCGATTACATCGACCCCAGTGTTTCACT
>NC_042998.1:170335240-170347740 GCF_006345805.1 Octopus sinensis
CTCTGAAAGGATGAAAAGCAAAGTTGACCTCGGTGGAATATGAACTCAGAAAGCAGCGACAGACGAAATATCACCAAGTGTTTTGTCTGCTATGCTAACGATTCTGCCAGCTCACCACCTTAAGTAATAATAAAGATAATGATAATAATAATAATAATGATGGTAATAATAACAATAACAATAATAATAATAATAATAATAATAATAATAATCCTTTCTGCTATAAGTATAGGGCAGAAATTTTGGGGGACGGGGATAGTCAAATATATAGACCCCAGTGATCAACTGGTACTTATTTTATCAATCCCCAAAGGATGAAAGGCAAAGTCAACCTCAGCAAAATTCGAAGTCAGAATGTAAGGACAGACAAAATGCTGCAAACATTTTGTCTGGCATGGTAACAATTTTGCTCACTGCTTTAATAATAATAATAATGATAATAATACTAAGAAGAAGAAGATTTTTTATTTATTTCTCAAACCATAAATAATAAAAATAATACTGTTATTGTTTTTGTTATTATTATTATTATTATTATTATTATTATGAAATAATAAAATGTAATAAAAATAGAAAATATATGTTAAATAATATATATTATAAAATATTTAATAATTTAGTATTAAATATATGACATATAATAATGGTAATGTTTTTATAATTTTATCGTAATACTTCAATAATAAAGTATTTAAAATAAACAGAAAAATTATTAAAGATATATTTAACTGTATTTAATAATACTAATAATAATAATAATAATAATAATGATAATAATGATAATAATAATAATATTAAATACTCTCTACTATAGGCATAATGCCTGAAACTTTGAGGAAGGGGGCTAGTCAATTTCATCAACCCAGTGCATAACTGGTACTTTATTTGATCAACCCAGAAAGGATGAGAGGCAAAGTTGACCTCGGCAGAATTTGAACTCTTAACATAAGGACGGACAAAATTGCTGCCCGGGGTGCTAACGATTCTGCCAGCCCCCTGCCTTAATAACAGTAGTAATAATAATAATGATAATATTTTAAATTATATTAATAATAATTATAATAATGATAAATATAATAATAATAAAATATATAATAATAATAATAATAATATAATAATAATAATAATAATAATAATAATAATAATTATGATGATAATTATAATAACTGAATGTCCATAACATTAAAAAGTGTTGAATATGAATTTAAAAAGTTTACAAAAAAATACAGCAAAACCTAGTAAATCAGTTTTACAAATTACATCTTAAAAATGTTTTGGCACATTACTTATTAACATATTGTCACATCCTATTTAAAACAGCATCATTGCAAGTTTTTAATATTGTAACACAAATTGTAACGTAAGCATGGCGCATCACTTTTGAACAACGTGGCACCAAGTTTGTTTCTTCTTTTATTCTTTTTTCTTTTTTTTCTTTTTGCACTTGAATTCTTTAACTTTCCTGTCTTTTTGTTGTTATTCTTAATGTTGGTGGTTGTTGTTGTTACTGTTGTTGTTCAATATTGATACTTTTAGTCAAATTACAATTTCAAGATACTTCCCCATCCCACCCCATCCAACCCCATCCCATCCCCATTTTCTTTCTTTCTTTCTTTCTTTCCACCAGATTTAGTTTATATATTACAAAAAAAAAAAAGAGGTAGAAATTCTTAAATTAAACAAAAATTTTTTGGCTATTTCAAAAATGTTTAAAAAGCAACTGAAGACACAGAAAAAGAAATGTTCAATTGGTACGCCAATATATGTATATACATGTATCTTGTGTTTGTATGTGTGTTTGAGTGCATGTCTCTGTGTGTGCATGTTTGTGTATTTACTTACATACATGTGTATATATATATATATATATATATATATATATGCATACACACACACTCACACACATATATATATGTATGTATATGTTTATGTGTGTGTATATATATATATATATATATACACATATATACATACATATATATATATATACATATACATACATACATACATATATACATATATATCATATGTGTGGATCTGTGTGTGTATATATATGTGTGTATATATGTGTGTGTGTGTGTGTGTATGTGTGTGTGTGTGTATAATTGTTTCTGAGTGCATGTATAAATGTATATATACATATGTGCATACCCAAACACACACAGATAGGTACAGACATATATTCCCATACTATATATGCATTTATACACGTATTCAGACAGATACGCACACATACTGAAGGTAGTACTCCAGCATGGTTTAAACAAACTAAAGAAATAACTACAGAATATATCACGATCATCATCATCATCATCATCATCATCATCATTATCATCATCATTTATATTGGTATATAGGATATCAGAAACACTGTCACAAACAACCAGCAAACCATAACCAAAATAAATAGGAAATGACTTCAGAAGAATAATAAGAATATCAGTAAACTAGATATGAAAGAAAGGAACTGAAATGAGTAAACAGAAATAGAGCATAAATTCAATCAAATGTAGAGATATGAAAAACATTCAAAACATCATAATGATACATAAAATAAGCAGCAGTAAACCCATCCAATGAAAACAAAGTACAAGCATCAAACTAGTAAATAATATGAGAAAAACAACAGTCAATACTGTAGGAAAACTACTTAACAAAATAAGATAAGAAACTAAAGCAATAATATAGGAAACTAAAGCAACAAAAGACTGGTCGTGAACAATGACTCCCCACCACCATCACAATAAACAGTATAAAGAAATGATACTAGAAAAAAATCTTTGAGAATGATAATTACCAATTCCAATGTATATAAAATATATGTGGACAGAAAGGGAAAATTTCTTTCCTGAAGATCATCACACTGACATGAGACTTGAAGTGAGAGTCAAAGAGGTTTTACTCTGAATGAAGAATTTTTATGCAACATGTATTAAGTACAGTCTTCCTCTTTCATTGACAAATAAGGACACACACACATGTATGAAACTAGAATCAACAATCAACAATCAACAACACACATATATGTACATACATATATATATATACTCATACAAATACATATTCGTACATGTTTGTATATGTATGTGTATACATATATTTATATATATAAACATGTGTGAGCATGTGCATATGTGTATGTGCATGTTCATATATTGTAAAAAAAAATAAAAAGCATGGATTTATACTTTACTATAGTTTTAAATATGTTTGGCTTTTTAAAAATGTGAAATTAACAGTTTCTAACATAAGCCCAGAGCCACAAATATTTGATCTGGAAAAATGTCTATAAAAGTAACTTTGGTATTTCGTTGCTAATTATTTTCGTAACACAGAATGGATAAAAATTAAAGTCAGCCCTGGTCAGATTTGAACTCAGGATGTAATACAAGGGCTTAACTAAATTCCATAAGGACTTTTAGGGAGTATCTTCTACCAATTATGATGTGCAAACACAAGCTAAATTTGAGATGTATGATGTATGCAAAATTTGTCTGAGGAAAGCAAACATGGTTATCCTTTCTAGGTCATCCTTTCCTGTGACTAATTAATTTAACAAGGCTACAGTCATGTGAAAATTATGAAGACAGATGATGTATATATGCTTTATGCATGTTGGGAGATGTTCACTGTCTCCCTTTGATTAGGTAGTCTAGTCTGTTTGGTACCTTCCAATGTATTATAGATTCAGGATTAGTGATGAACATGAGCAATAATGCCTGAGAATATACTCACAGCCTTAACAAGGGAGCTTGGCACAGCCTTTTTTGGGGGTAGTGGGTAGGGTTAGATGGAGTATTATGTACAATTTCCAAAAATTCTACAAAAGAAAAAATAAAGTAAATGTTCTTAACCATGTTCACAGACTGCAACTCTATGCACTGATATCAAAGAGAAGATATTGTGTGAGCTAGATCTTGCCATCAACAATGTCTAATGACAGAATCATCATTTTATCTCCAACTAAATATACACCATTTTTTTAAACCTTTTTTTAAATATTATTTGATGACAAGGTTAGGAATCTAGAAAGAATTCCTTCTATCTAGGATGAATTTTATGGAAGGTGAATACCAGTGTTGAGGAATGAGGTATCTCTGTATGTTTTCTGAAGGAAGAAGTGAATTCCTTCTTCTGTGGAGTGAAGAGTAATAAGATTTAAGGGGATCTTCATACACTTTATAAGTGAGCATTAATCTTTTCCCTTCTTTTTTAGGTTCCTTTTTATTTTGTTTGTTTATATATAATTAACTTAAATTAGTGTATATGCATGTACAAACACACACACATACATACACACATACACACATGCATACATACATGCATGCATACATACATGCATGCATACATACATGCATGCATACATACATACATACATACATACATACATACATACATACATACATACATACATACATACATACATACAATATGCATTATTTCTTAAACCTTTACTTAATCTAACAACTCTGCAATTATGTTTGAATTATAAATTACATGCGCTAAAGTGGACCCCATGTTTTGCTTGTTCATTCTTTCTTTCTAATATACAAATATATACACACACACAATATACATACATATTTATAGATAAACAGACAAATAGATAAAATTAAGATCTAGATATCTATATAGACATATGCATATATACATGCACTTACATACCTAAGTGATCAATGACCTCAGGATAAAACCTTGATAGGCATAGAGTGAAGACAAAGTATAGAAGCTGAAAGATGCCTTGGACATAATTTCAAAGAAATGCTAGGTTATGCATCTGATGAGAACTTAAAGCAATTATGAGTCTCTATGAGAAAACTAACTATAATCAAGACCAAATCTGTGGATGGAGCAAAATTTCAGTCAAGAAGAAAATTACATGGTGGTAGAATAGTATGATAGATGGAGCATTAGGAAGTAAGAAGCAGACCTGAAAAAAATTGGAAGTAATAGGTAAGCAAGGAATAATATCAGGCAGCTAGAAAAGCAACGAGATATTTGGTATATTTAGTAGAGAGAAGCTGAAAGTAAGAAGTTTGTCAATGTTCTACTATAAAAGAAGCAGGGCTTTGAGATGTTTTGGATTGTAAAACAGTATGTTAGTGTGTATCAATTGGTGAAAAGTATATTTGATTTGATAGTAGGACATCTCTATTGACACCAAGAAGAAAGAGGCATGGAAATGTTGCTGAATGTAGAGGATAAATAAGAGAGAGAGGGTCTACATCAAGTAGATCCAATAGGGAAATCAGTCATTGAAGTTGACTGCTATACAGTTAAAAGAGAAAGAGCAATTAAATATATGAAGGGATAAACCATCATGGATAGTTACAAAAATATATGAAGTAGAATATATGCTAGTCACTTGCATAACTAATTAGATAGTATAGGAAGGCATCTTCCCTAATGATTGGCATAGCAGTAACATTGTCATCTGTGAAGACAAAGAAACAAATTAGAAGCATCAAATTGACAGACCAATTATGAAAGTAACAAAGAGTTGTACGACTAATTAGGAAGAGAATTAGTTTAGATGAGATACAGTTTGAGTTTGATTCAGAACAGAGTAACACTGATGCCTTCTAAAGCCACTATACCTAACATTCATTGATTTAGTATCATGCTCTCTAGTTGGTCAATTGCTAAGAAAATGAGGTGTAGATGAGTGTCTAGTAAGAGTTGTGCAAACCTTGTGTATATGTGCTTCAGCAAGATGCAAGTTAGCAATGAATTCAGTGGGGAGTTTAGTGTGCAGTTAGATTCTCATTTGGATCTCAGGTTCCTCCTGCTTGTTATAGTTCTCCAGATCATAGCAAGAAAATTTAAGACTGGGCATCTTTGGAAACTTCATTGTACTTATGTTGTAGTTTCAATAGCTTGACGTATCAAAGAATTAGTTTAAGAATTCCGAAGATGGAAGTAACACCTAGAATAGAAAAGCTTTAAAATATATCAAACAAAAGCAAAAGTCTACAAAGTAAAGAAGACAGGACTCTACTGCTACATAGGTAGTAGCCATGCTCAATGTGAAGAAAGCAAGTCAGTAGAAATCTCATTTGGTGTACCTGGGTGCACAAGAACTGCAGTGGGGTCAGAGGCAAGCTAACAAGGAAAGCTTTGTAGTAGATGTACTGCATTAGTTAACAATAAAGCTCACATGAAATTAATTCTTTCAAATACCAGTAGTTGATAGTTTCTGGTACTTAGGTAACCTAACCAGCAGTGGTGGAGGGTACTGTGAAAGTGTGGTAGACAGAGTAAGAAAAGAAGCAGAAAAAGACCAGAAAGTTATTATCTCTTCTGAAAATGAAGGGATTCTAAGCAGTTTCTATAATACTTTTGTGTGAAGTACAATATTGAATGGTAATAAAGCACGGTCATTGAACAGAGAGGTTATGCAAAGACTGAAAAAAAGGAAGGGGGCATGCTCTACTGGAAAGGTAATGTTAATGGGAATAAACAATGGAATACAGTATGGGCAGAGAGAAAAGCTGAGTATAAGAATTGGATGTAGTATTCAAGGGAGAAGACTAAGCTGGTTGAGATATGTGATGCATATGGCAGATGATATTTGGGTAAAGAAGGGCCAAGTCATAGAAGTATAGAAAAGGAAGACTGAAGAGAAGAAGGGATGAAATGATGAAGGCTAATATAACAACACTGAACGTCACAAAGGAGATGACAAAGGACTGCAACAGGTGGTGGGAAGCTGGAGAAGATCCATCCAACCCATGTATGCATGGAAAAACAAACATAAGATGATGATGATGACGATGATGATGATGATGACGATGACGACAACAATGATGATGATGATGATGATTATTAGTATTATTATTATTATTATTATTATTATTTAAATCGCTCGTCAAATCCTTTCCTTTATTCTGTACTTTTGTTTTGTAATATTTTTGTGCCAATATAAAAATATTGTTACTTTCATTAATATTATTATCTATTCTATACATACATGTTTCTGTATGCAAATCTGTGTGGTGAGTGTATATATATGCTTGATATTATGTAGAATTGCAGTTCTTCCATTGTGTTGTTTTTTTTCCTGTTTTTGTTTTTATATTTTACAATCATTGCTTCATAAGTTGGATGGACAGACAAAATCTATAACAGTTATTATTTCAACAGAAAAATGCTTATCACTCAATTATTACAAAAGGCAGTCCTTATTTTTCAGCTATATCAACATAATATATATGAACATGATGCAATATCTGCAATGAGATATTGAACCTATTATGTACAGAAACAAATAATTGAATTCAGCATCTTAACCATTCAGCCACTACACTCTCTTCAAAGATAATACGTAAGTCATGGAAAGGAATGTAACTTTTGGGCTTCCAGCCAAACACACTTGATAATCAATTTTAGAACTACATATTTAACATAACTGTGGGAATGTATATAAGAATATATATGTGTGTGTGTATGAGTGGGTATTTGGTTAAGTGTTACTTAAATTTCATTCAAAAAGCATCCAAAATAAGGGCTATGTATTAAAGAATAGAATCACAATGCTAAGAAATAAATATATAAACCCAAGAAATATGATTTCTTTTAACAATTAAAAAAGAAGGGCAAGATTTGAAAAATAAACAAAAATTCATTTTAAAAGTTGTATAAATGACAATTTCTAAAAAAAATTAATGTTTTAAATGTACTTGTATCATAGACAAATACTCTATATATAATATAAAGTACTTTTAACCAAAATAAAATGTTTAATAAATCTTTTTAGATTATTTCCAGTTTGTATGAGATGTTTTCATAAAATAAAATCATACACAAAAATTTTGAAATTGGAAATCAAAACTATTCAAACTTATTCCTTTATTTATACAAAAAAAATTTCTGTTTGAATTCTAGTTTCAGATTTATTTTTTTTTATTTCAGTTTGAAATGGAATTTTGATTTCAGTTTGTAACCTTTTTGTTTATCCATTTTTTTCTTTTTTAATTCCGAATTTTGGTTAATGAGAACATCATTTTTATTATCAATTTGAAATTTCATACCAATTTCAAACTAAAATTCCCACGCAAATTCTTAACATCAGGCAGAGCTAATGACATGAATGAAAAAAACTAGTGATTAATTATTTCATTTACAAGCAGTAGTACTTTGCTAATTTGAGAAGAGAAAGCTCACATATCATGTTTTTCAGTTAAGTGTATAATACCAATTACACAAAAAATAGCAATCAACTAGTTTGAAAATGTTTATATTTTAATCTATGCAGCAAAGCTGTCATTAGAAAAATGCCTGTCTCTTTCTTTTAATTTTGTAACAAATAAATTATTTTAAATTTAAAATATATCATTAGTAATATTACATTTTTTTTAATAGTCAGAGTGAAACATGTTCCCTCATCCCACAAGTTGTGGTAGGATTGCAGTTTTCCTACGTGTCCCTTGAAAACATTGCTGCATGCAAGCAGAGTCTGTTTTCTTCCATTATATTGATTTTCGTTCTTTTTGTGAATTTTTTTTTAATTGCAAGTTTGTTTAAAAAAAAGTTTTAATAGGATCAATTTTGATTCCAAAGTACAACCTCAGTTTACACAAGCAACTACTTCTGCAGCTTAAAATGTGTAATTAACATTGACTTCTTTAAAAAAAAAATTTAGGTAATCAAAGAAAACAGCAGAATTTTTTAAAATGTGGAACATATTAACAACAATCGACACAATAGAATCTGCAACAATAAATAATGGGATAGAAAATTTTTTAAATAGTAGGAGACAGCAAAAGCTGAGCATCTAAAACAAATAAATATGATTTAACAAGCTCACCATATTAAATATAAATGTAGAATTTGATCTCACAAATGCATGTAAAACAAACTATTGTTGTACAAAAACAAGACAAAATGCTTTTCATTTATTTATATCTGCAAAATATATGGAAGAAAATTTCATTGGATTAAATTATTAAAACCCAACAAATGCAAAGAATGTTATAATTTTCTTTTTACTTTATTTTTTATATTTTTTAAGGAAAAAAAAAACATAATGTGTAAAAAAAAAGTTTACGACAAACAATATTTACCATTCATTCAGTCATCTTATCTATCATTCCTTGTGGTTCAGTTAACACAGAGTTAGGAGTATTTAGTATTTATGAATGGTTAGTTATTGGTGGAAGTGAGAAATGTTTGGAACAATGAAAGGATGGCTGAAGCTATGGGATATTAATGGAATGTGAATGAGTGAAGGTCAATGGTGGGATGTGACTGGGTCTGGAAAAATTGACAGGTTAGAAAAAACAGTGTCCAGAGTATTGGAAAAGAGCTATTGATTAAACATAGTTTGAGCAGGATCTTTCACCTTAGATTCTTGTAAACATCACCTGCCTATGAATGGCGTCCAGTGTTGTAGTTGAGATGCGCTAGAGTTTAGCCCAGTTTTCATGACTTTAAGTGGTTAAGAGTCATGCCCACCCATCTCTGCTTCTACCACCTCTGCCATTGTATAGAAATACCACAGCACTGCAGGATTCTGTCACAGACTGATGTGAACTCAACACTATAAGCTATCAAAATACTCATTAGCTGTACAGTGGCCCTGCTGCCCACATCAGTGAATCTACCTCCACATGGTATATATTTGCTGCTTAGGTGGACTGGGCTATCAACACTTAAATCACTTTACTAAAGACACAATGTAACACATTCATTCAATGAGATTATTATGTTCTTGTGTGAACAAGGAGTATATGTTTGAATTATATGAATATGCTTGGATTATAATACAAGTTAAATACACACTTCTTTGAAAGATATTTCTCAAGTTACTGTTGAAATGGTTTCTTGCAAAACAGATTCTCTAGCATACCAACAGAAATTATATATGGCTTCTGAAGCCTGAGCACCAAGAAAAACAGTAAGATTGCATCGTAGATTCTGCAGTGGGATCAAACTATCTATAGAATAAATTTATTTAGAATATATCAAAAGAAGTCCATAAATAAAATTGTGTAAAAAGAGGTGAAAATAAAATAATAAAAAATACAACAAAAATCTTTTGGATTACATGGTTTTTTTGTGGTGTAGTTTTTGATGTTATTCATGTAGTTGTTAAGGGTGTTGTTGTTGTTGTTGTTGTTGCTTGCCTAAACTTTAACTGAGAAGACCTATAGTCAAAAGCATTCCAGCCATGACCATTTTGTAATTTTGTTTCTGACAAGATAAAATTGACCTTGGCAGGATATCACTTTGAAGAATACTGCACAAAAATTAAATACTGTAATTAACTAAATACTGCAATTTAGTAAATCCTGAAACACTGCAATTAAATGGAAATATTTTACAGTGTCTACCAACTCACCAGTCCTACATAGATTGACATTATTATAACAAACTCATTCACTAATTCTAATTAGTTCTACAACAGGAGAGATGTGTGATTTTGTTTTGATTTGCTTTGTATTACTTCTCTTTTATCTATGCTGTAAGGGGTTCCTTGAAACCTGGTTCTTAGCTCCAGGTCCATAACAAATAATTGATAAACTTCCTAAATAGAAGAGCTTGGATAATATTGTGGGAAAGTTTAAGATAATCCAGTGCTTTCTCTTAACATCAGTGTGACAATGTGAAATTAACAGACTGATTTATAGAGTATAACATCTTAATATTTTATAAATTATAGACAAATTGGATGTGAAACAATTAGCAAATAATTTATTTTCTACTTTTTGTGGGGTTTGAAACTGCATACTAACTTTTCAAAGGTATGATTTTTAAATAAGGGATTTTATTAACTAACAGATTTCTAGTATATGTTGTATATACTTCTTAGACGAGTGACAAAATGTGTGAGTGTTGTGTTGTATGTAGTGTGTATATATTTGTGAGAATGTACATGTGTTCTGTGAATGAGAGAAAAAATAAAGGTGAGACAAAGAAAGACAAGAGGGAGCTGAAGAGAGAGAGAGAGAGTGCAAAAAACTAAAAAGAAACTGAAAGAGAAAGAAAGCAGAGTTTAACATCATAAACTACATCTCACACTAAAAGTCCTATTCTACTACCACTCCATAAATTTTCCAGTACCTCTTTTCTTAAATTCTTTTTGCTTTCCCCAGGGTGGTGGGAAAGGGATTTGGACCCAAATTTTTTTTCTCCATGCATTATTTTGGAATGATTTGGGAGTTGTGTGCAAATTTAGGAAAAAATTCGTTGAAAAATATCAATGTTGATTCAAGCCACACAGAGAAACGTACATTTATACAGAGAAATTTGATAGAAATCAGTCAAAACATTTTGTTTGATTCATTTCTGCCAGTCAAACAAAATATATAAAACTTAAATAAGTAAAATAACTTGTAAAAATAAATAAAAAGATTTTGTTTTTTTCTTTTTAAATTAAAATTTTAAAGTTATTATGCTAATTTATATTAGTAATAATTTTTATTTGTAATAGTGATACAAGGTCACAAATTTGAGGAAGAGATATAGCCAATTATATTAACTCCACTTGACTGGTACTTATTTTATTGACCCTGAATGAATGAAAGATAAAGCTGACCTCAAGTAGGATTTGAACTCAAAATGTAAAGTAATAATATTAGTAATAGATTATTTTGAATTTTGTAATATTTTATAGTTTAGTAATAAATTCATTATCTATCTTAGTAATATTATTACATATAAAAATAGAGTTGATTTAATATTTATCTTCAATTTCCATTTGAAAGATTACCTCAATGTAACTTTGATATTCATAAACATAAACTAGACAAGTAAAACACTAGTGTTGCTGTTTAACTCTGTCAGCATTGATTGATTACATTTATGATCAAAATATTCCAGCTGTGATTTTCCAATTTTGTTTCCAGTCAAAGAGTGTCAAGGGCTACATTATCGAATATACTTCCTTTTCTTTTAAATGATAATGTATGATTTTAAAGAAATTTGGTTGCTATTTCTAGTTACAAGTTAAGTATCTGTGTGGAAGCTACCTCTGGAAAAGGAAAAATAGTAATGATTTCCCTTGCTTCAGTTAAGTTTACAAAAGGGAATTAAATTTGGATGATGTGAAGAGAAAGTTTCATTATGTGTAACCAACATCCATAACTAAACCTTTAATGGCAACAACATAGTCAACAGTCAATCTTTAGAGACTGGCAAATATACAACTAAACTAAACCAGCCAAGACAAGGAAATATAGATTGTCAACACATGATTATATACTCTGGAATGGCATCTGATTGATGCTGCATACATGACAATTAGATGTATTCATAAGTGTACTGGCATTGTAGCAGAATACTGTTAAATTTCCACAAAGTTATGTTTGTGGTGCACTTTCGATTGCCTGTTAAGTCATTTGATTTAACTTTCTCTTTGTACCTTTATACCTGTTCTTTCTGCTTGAGGTGGTTCACACATCTCATTCGTTGTTGTCTTCTTATTTTGGAAGGTGGCACAAGCAAAACTGAAAACCCAGTGTTTCACATTGTGATAGAGATTCACTTTCAGTTCAGGTTGA
>NC_042998.1:170355240-170370240 GCF_006345805.1 Octopus sinensis
ATCTTCAAGGCAGTGCTCAAGCATTGTTGCAGTCTAGTGACTGAAACAAGTAAACGATAAAAGATTCTTTGAAACTGACTATGGTTTAGTTTGTAGCTTTGAGATTTTGATGTGATTGTTTACTTTTAGAATCACATTGTAGAGTAGGTGTGAGAAACTGGACCTGGCCAGTCTGAAATATAAAACAGAAATTTTGTAATAATAATAATAATAATAATAATAATAATAATAATAATAATAATAATAATGAAATTATTGTATACAGTGCTCAGGTGCACCACAACTTCTCAAAAGTGCATATAAAGTATATGCAGTAATGTACAAATGTTTGGAAAGCGAACAGTATGTGAGTCAGATACATGCTTGCATGTGTATGGAGGGGAGAAAATCAGGTGTAGTGTTGGCAAATCTCAGGAAGCATGGAAGTTTTGAAGGATGCAGTGCTCCGACAACTAACAACTGATGCCAGCAGTTTGTTCCATGCTTCAACAACTCTTAGTGTGAAAAAATGTTTCCGAAAGTCATGGGAGCTGTGCTGTTTTCTGACTTTGTAAACATGTCCATGGGTGTTAGACATATGGAGTTTGAAAAGGTACTCAGAGTTATTGTTTGTAAAATGGTTAATAATTTTATGGGTATCTGCCAAGTCAGCTGCCAGACGTCAGAGTTTCAATGTGTCCATGCCCAGGGAAGTAAGGCGTTCAGAATATAGCAAATGCCTCTTGGTTGCATGTCACTGAACGGCTTCCAGACAATTAATATCCTGGGCAAGATAGGGGCTCCAGACCGGTGATGCAAATTCCAGGTGAGGTCGTACCATAGCTATATAAAACCACAGATAGATAGCCGGAGAGCGGCTCACAAAGGACTTGGTGAGTGATGCCATCTTGGCAATTTTAGCGATGTGTTTCGTCAAATGTAAATCACTATCGACAATAACACCCAGGTCACGTTCACAAGAAGACTTTTTGAGATTAGTGTTGTGGAGGGAGTAAGTAGACACTGGGTTTTTCTTCCCAAAATGTATGGTGGTACATTTGTCCACAGCCAGCTTGAGTTGCCAGTCCATGATCCACTGCTGCATTGTGTTCAGGTCTGATTGCAATAGAGATCTATAGTGTACATGATTGTACACTATAGATTGTGCTTGGTTTGAATGCTAAAGTGTAAACATATAGAATAAAGATAAATATATAGAGTAAAGATAAATATGTAGAATAATGATAAATATATAGAGTAAAGATATAAAATAAGGACAAAATATATAGAACAAAGATAAAAAGTAAAAAATACCGTGGGCATTGCTGCGTACAGGTGTAGACATAAGTGTGTGGTTAAGAGGCTCACTTTACAGCTACGTGGTTTTGAGTTGGGTCTTATTGTGTGGCACCTTAGGCAGGTATCTTTAACTATAATCCTGGGCTAGGTAATGCTATGTGAATGACTTTGGTTGATGGAAACTATATATCTAATTGGAAAATGTGTGTGTGTGTGTGTGTGAGTGTGTGTCTGTGTGTGTGTGTATTTGCGATTATATTTTGTAGTGTACCTGAGCTTGTAGTACATCTGAGCTTGTAGTGCATCTGGATTTGTAGGGAACCTGAGTTTGTAGTGCACATGAATTTGTAGTGTGCCTGAATTTGTAATGCACCTGAGCTTGTAATGTACCTGAGTTTGTAGTCCACCTGAATTTGTAGTGCACCTGAGTTTGTAGTGCACTTGAGCACTCTTTTACCCTTTTACTCTTTTACTTGTTTCAGTCATTTGACTGTGGCCATGCTGGAGCACCACCTTTAGTCGAGCAAATCGACCCCAGGACTTATTCTTTGTAAGCCTAGTACTTATTCTATCGGTCTCTTTTGCCGAACCGCTAAGTTACAGTGATGTAAACACACCAGCATCGGTTGACAAGCAATTTTGGGGGGACAAACACAGACACACAAACATATACACACACACACACATATATATATATATATACACACGACAGGCTTCTTTCAGTTTCTGTTTACCAAATTCACTCACAAGGCTTTGGTTGGCCCAAGGCTGTAGTAGAAGACACTTGCCCAAAGTGCCATGCAGTGGGACTGAACCCAGAAACATGTGGTTGGTAAACAAGCTACTTACCACACAGCCACTCCTACACCTATGCGTAGGAGTGGCTGTGCCTCCCAGCATATGTTCATTATTATTTATGTGCCTCCCCCCTTTCATTTGACAACTGATATTGGTTTATTTATGTTCTCTTAACAAAGCAGTTCAACAAAATAGACTGATAGAATAAGTACTAGACTTCAAAATAAGTATTGGGTTCAATTTTTGAGAGTAAACCCCTTAAGGTGGTGTTATAGCATGGCCACAGATCTATGACCAAAACAAGTAAGAGATAAAATAAAATAGTTTTTATACAAAATAACAGAACATCACTTAAATTATAAAATTTACACAAAAGTAAAAGCAAATATAAATAATATATTTAAATATAAATATAAAGACAGTAATCCCTCAATTATCGCAGGTGTTAAATTCCAAAACCTCCCACAGAAGCAATTAAATTCTAAAAAAATATAAATACCTATCGACCACAGAAACATGTGATATAGTGAGGAGTCCTGATATAAATTTCCATATATTTACCAAAAAATCCGCGATGTACTGAGTGTGCAATAGGTGAATCATGATGTACTGAGTGTGTGATAGATGGACCGCGGTATACTGAATGCGCGATAGGTGAACCGCAATATGGCATGGGATTATTGTAATATACTTTCAACCATTGCATTAGAGAACTTCTGATTTATAAATGTGCTTTGTATAAATATTTATGTAAAAATATGAGATTACCTTAAAGAGATATGATTCTTTATTCCAGTCTTGAACTTCGAAGACTTCTTCATACACTGGATCCACAGTGATGACACATTTGTCCAAATAAAGAGGATCCTTTGGGTTAATTAGAAATAAAAATAAAATGACATTTAAACAACGTGAAGAGAAGAGTCAAATTCAATGAAGAAGGAAAATGAAATAGATTTCTTAAATAGTCAAATAAAATCTAGTTAACTTATACAAACACACACACACACACACACACACACACACAGAGTCTTCTTGAACCCTATTTATTTGATGACTGTGAATCTTTTGAATTTTTGTTGCTGCCCCTATAAACCAATGATATAGCTAGAGTATGTTCTCTCTGGAGTAGACCTAGAGTTTGCCATCCAAAAGCTAACATAGACTGTACAGGCTTATACAGAAGACCTAAAAATACCACCCCATAAAAGCATTGCTCCGGATGAACTGCACCTACCCACTTCCCTGCCATTACGCCACTGCAACAAGTTAGTACAAGCTTAGTTGTGTCATTAAGAAATTTGTTTCACAATCAGCTACTTCCAGCTTCAATTCCAATGTGTGACACCTTATGCAAAAGTCTTCTACTTAAGATTGACTCAGGCTTTGTGAGGGAAATTAGGTGCAGGGAAAATGTACAGAAACCTATAACTCCTTTTCTGTTATCAGTTTTAGTTGCTTAACTCTAGCCATTAAGCAGACTAAGTTTTATGACGTTTTGGAGCTTATCTCAATTTGCCTGGTGTGATTAAGTGATTGAATTAACATTCTTCTCTCCATATAGAATTCCCTGTCAGTTTCAGATTGTTGGAAGTGAAGAAAACACAGAGTCAAGCAACACAGAATTGAATAAGAACAAGAGTAAAATAAAACAAGGCTGGCTCATAGGCCCAAAGAAATTATGCCCCTTTTCGTCCATGAGATGTTACACCACCACAATGACGCCAATGCCAATGCCAATTCCACCAATGCTGACAATAACACCACATTTCTCTGTTATGGCCATTTATATCCTTTCAGTAAGCATCCATAGTGCATTTGGATGCGAACAGCCACAATGACAAAATATGCATAGGGAACAAATGGCATAAACTAGATTATATATTTATCATACTTTTTCCTACATACCACAACCAGCAATACAGCTGAGTACAATATTCCTGTCAATTACCATTATTCTAGAAGAAGACCAGATGATGGTATTCTACATGGAGGTCTAAATTCACCATTAGTAGATGTATGCCTAACTGTTCACACAGAAAATACAACACATGTATGATGTACTAGCATAGCAAGAGCGTGTGTCAGCCCGGGTGGCCCTTCCACTTGCTCCATCCCAGACCCCACAAAAAACATATATTGCCTACAGCAGACCCAAAAGTGCCGCTCCTTTAAAAGTGCCTCCTGGAGCGGACAGCCCCTACCACCCAGCTACGCTAGTGTATGTATGTAGTATATTACTCCATCTTTGGTTTGAGTACTACTTTTTCTCCCTTGTTTTGCACTTATGTGCTTACTTGTGTGTGTGTGTGTGTGTACCTATATATATTTATGTATGTTTATACACACACATTAATATAGATAGATAGATAGATAGATAGATAGATACTCAGTTAAACAAATGGACAGATGGACAGGTAGGTATATATGTATATAAATATATATATGTGTGTGTGAGTGTGTGTTTATTCAGGTGATGGAACATAGAAATTCTTTCCTAGAATCCTAAGAAGGAAACATGATCAGGCAACTAAGGACCATCATATGAATAAAAAAATATATCAGCTCATTGTACATGTTATTTGTGCTTTAAGTTTGGATTTTTACCAGTTCTTTAAGTGTTTACATGCACACATGCATGTGTGTGAGTGTGTGTGTGTGTGTGTGTGTGTGTGTGTGTGTGTGTGTGTGTGTGTGTGTGTGTGCGCGCGCGCGTGTGTGTGTGTATGCATGATAATGTCTATGTGAAGCACTCAAAATCCATATGGTAGATAATTACTACTTATTACATAAAGTTGTCAATTATAAACACAGAACAATGCAGACTATACAAAATTACATTGAGTAATTAGCCTTCAAATTACTCTGTGAAATGTAATTCTTATTTATTCACATTGTTTTGAACTAATTATGCATCTGTTAAAGTGTTAATAGATAATGGAATACAGAATAAGTACCTGCTTCATTCGACTCAACTAAGTCATATGAGAATATACAATAAAATATGTGTATATCCTAATGACTTTGTTCCTTTCTTCCCATTCCTCTTTTTCTCATTCTAATTATAAGGGACAGAAGATTGGCTTGTATTGAAGCATGCATGGGAGGGGTGATGTAGCATAAATGGGTCTATAGCCAATAAATCCATAATGGTTACTAAAATATTATTACAAAAGTATTAGTATAAATTTTCTTTATATTTGATCTATTCTATCATCATCATCATTATCGTTTAACATCTACTCTTCCATAGTTACATGAGTCAGATGGAATTTGTTGAGGCAGGGTTGGTTGGTTGTTTTTTTTTTACAGCCAGATGCCCTTCTTGTCACCAGCCCTCACCTGTTTTCCAAGCAAAGTAATATTTCCTCATGGCTGGATATTTTTCCAAGGAAGATTGGAAATGATGGACATATAATGGATGGTAAGGTTTACGATATCAAGAGAATATTGCCTTCCTCCATTATCTCCTTTTGTTCTTTGTGTAGTTCAGGCTCCAGCAGGTGAAGAGAGAAAACTTCAAGTGCAAAATGCAATTTACGACTGGTTTATTTACAGGTTTCACAGGATAGGTGAAGTCTGCTACTCTCAGCAACCATTTTTAGCTGTGTGCGTTGTGTAGTAGCTCCATTAGTGCGGGGACATTGTCTCTGGAGGTACAACATACAGACAGGCCCAGCCAATGGAGCACGATCAGCAAGTACTGCTGCTAAGAGGCAGCAAGAAAAAAGACTGAATCTGTTTGTTTTTGCCCTTATATACAGTTTGCCATCGCGAACCTCATTGTGATCTTGTGCATGGCAAATGGATGCAAGTGAGGTCTCGCTCCAGTCTCAGAGATGGCAATGGCTGCTGTGAGATCTCATCCAATATGGTACTGACTGCTTGTGCTGCTACAGATACCTCTGTCTGGTGGGATTGCAAAGGAGTAATTCATTTTGAATTGTTACCACCTAATGCAACAATCAATGCTCAAGTCTACTGTCAGCAATTAGAGCATTTGAACCAAGCTTTGAAGAAAAAAGACCCGCTTTAGTGAATCAAAAAGGAGTAATGTTTCATCAGGACAATGCATGACCCCACACAGCAAAGATCACATCACAGAAGACCGAAGAGCTTGGTTGGGAAAAAATTCCCTCATCTACCTTATTCTCCTGACCTTGCTCCTTCAGACTACCATTTGTTTCATAGTTTACAGAATCATTTGGGGGACATAACTTTCACAAACAGTTGAAACTAACATTTCTGAGTTCTTCACTTTGAAACCAAAAGAGTTTCACATTGATGGGATTAAAAAGCTTGTAAATAAATGTATGTTGTTAAATCGTTGGTGTAACCATCATGTTCTTGTGATGTGATGAGCTAACTTTCTTTATTTGCATTAATTTGTGAATAAATCAGGGAATCATACTTAAATAAAAACACAGATAATGATATAAATTATATAACCAACAAAGGATAAAGATAATGATCAGTACCTAATAATCAATAAATTTAAAATTGAAAGCAAAAAACGAACAAAAAAAATACAAAATAGAAGATAATGAAAATGCAATAAATTTTCACGATTAAGTCTAAAGTCTAAATTGAAAAATAAAATGTCAGATGATAAACACAGTGTGGAAGTATCAGAATAAAATAGCTAAAAAGCTGAGAACATAATGATAATTTCCAGTGATAAATTCACAATCACTTGTATGATAGACCAAAGGAAACAATTTGGGCCGACATACGTTTTTCTAAGTCCAATACACTTTGTGACCTTCAGATAAAAACTGTGCCAAGGAGACATATAGAAACAGACACTAATATCAACACACACACATATATACATTTACAAGTGGAAACATGTCCGGTTTCTCAGCACACAAAATATATGTACACTATAAAAGACTATTTATGTTAAGTCATGTATAGCTTTGTTTATGTAACCAGTCCAGTACTTTAATAATATAAACAAACATGAAAAGTTGCTATAAACAGGTAATTCAGCCATAGGTATGGTAACTAGGCATATTGTATTTCGTTTTTGGATTTGGTTTGCAAGATTCTTTATATGAGTTCGTGTGTTGAAACATATTCTGTTGTGTCTGGGGAGAGTCATTTTCTTTTTGTGCCTTATAATGCAACACACTCACTGGTAAAATTTCCACTTATTTCATATTTTTATCTTCCTAAAATTTTCGTTGCGTCTTGCAACCTTTTCAGAAAATGACTCTCCCTAGGCATATTGTGTTTTCTGCAATATAACATGCAAGATGATATAATGAAAGTAGTGCATAGTCTTTGAAGATGAAACAAGCAGAAGGAATTTTAAATTACTGCATATAATTAATGTGTGTTACTCAACACTACAAGTTAAGGTTGGTGCCTTTTATGGAGTATGACATAAGACTGTTACACGAGAAAAATGAAAAAGGCAGGGAGATCAACTCACTGAGATAAGTGACATAGATTTCTCGAGATAGCTGAGTGGCTCTCTGGTCTGGGATTGAATTTGCCTGCTTTTTACAACTGTAAGCTATCTTTCTAGAACCTTTTGCAGGAAAGCTTGCACACTTCATTTGAAGTTTGCCATGTTGACCACAGTAAGTCAGCCAGTACCAGCTGGTCAAGCTACATTCCCATAGAGATGTTAATACATTTTATGGTAACCCATTTCCTTTTATGGAGACACATTAGGTCATGGTTCTGAACTGGGAAAATCTAAGAGCCATGGTTCAAAACAATAATTATAACAATATAAAATATGGAGACTTATTCACCCTCAAAATTTGTTTCCGTCTATTTTACAAGTTCATACAGCATATTTTTGAGCCATGTACAGGGACGCTGTTAGTAAGGTGAGGGTTGACAACGAGTACAGTGAAGAGTTCCGGGTAGAGGTAGGGGTCTACCAAGGTTCAGTCCTCAGCCCCTTCCTATTTATCATAGTCCTCCAAGCAATAACGGAGGAATTCAAGACAGGTTGCCCCTGGGAGCTCCTCTATGCTGATGACCTTGCCCTAATTGCTGAGTCACTATCAGAATTGGAGGAGAGGTTTCAGGTGTGGAAGCAAGGATTAGAATCGAAGGGCCTAGGAGTCAACCTAGCTAAAACCAAAGTTCTAATAAGTAGGAAGGTAGACAAATCACAAACACCCTCAGGTAGATGGCCCTGCTTGATCTGTAGAAAAGGCGTAGGTAGAAACTCTATAAGATGCACCAAGTGTAGCTATGAACACATAAGAGGTGCAGCAATGTCAAAGGAAGGCTAACTAGAAAAATAGTTTTTGTATGTGGCAGATGCTTAGGAGTAATAAACACTGAAAATACGCAGAGACCATCTTCCGCCACATTCCAGGGAGAAAAACTAGAAATAGTTGATAGCTTCCGTTACCTAGGTGACCAAGTCAGCAGCGGGTGCGGGTGCGCTGAAAGTGTAACTGCTAGAGTAAGAATAGTCTGGGCAAAGTTCAGAGAGCTCTTACCTCTGCTGGTGACAAAATGCCTCTCGCTCAGAGTAAAAGGCAGATTGTATGACGCATGTGTACGAACAGCTATGCTACATGGCAGTGAAACATGGGCTGTAACTGCTGAGGATATGCGTAAGCTTGCAAGAAATGAAGTTAGTATGCTCCGATGGATGTGTAATGTCAGTGTTCATACTCGACAGAGTGTAAGTACCTTGAGAGAAAAGTTGGACCTAAGAAGCATCAGTTGTGGTGTGCAAGAGAGACGTTTGCGCTGGTATGGTCATGTGGCGAGAATGGATGAAGATAGTTGTGTGAAAAAGTACCACACCCTAGCGGTTGAGGGAACCTGTGGAAGAGGTAGACCCAGGAAAACCTGGGACGAGGTGGTGAAGCACGACCTTCAAACTTTAGGTTTCACCGAGGAAATGACTAGAGACCGAGACCTATGGAAGTATGCTGTGCATGAGAAGACCCGGCAGGACAAGTGAGGCCATAATCCCGTGGCCTACACCTGGGATGTAGCCAGCTCACTTATGCATTTCTTTCCTTCTTGGGACACAAAACTCCACTTGTGAAGACCTGTTGAGGCAAGTGAAAATCAAAATCGTAATCTATCAACATCAATGGAATTTGTAGCTGTGATACCAGTGCCGGTGGCACATAAGAGAACCATCCGAATGTGGCCATAGCCATCGCCACCTGATTGGCCTCCGTGCCGGTGGCACATAAAAAGCACCATCCGACTGTGGCTATTGCCAGCTTCGTCTGGTCCCCATGCCAGTGGCACATAAAAAGCACCATCCGACCATGGCCGTCTGCCAGCCTCGTCTGCCACCTGTGCTGGTGGCACGTAAAAAGCACCCACTACACTCATGGAGTGGTTGGCGTTAGGAAGGGCATCCAGCTGTAGAAACACTGCCAGATCAGACTGGGCCTGGTGCAGCCTTCTGGCTTCCCAAACCCCAGTTGAACCGTCCAACCCATGCCAGCATGGAAAGCAGACGTTAAATGATGATGATGATTACAACCTACATGTGTTTCCATGGCACAGAGTATGGGCAGGTGCACCTGCAACCAGGCATAACTTTCTATGCAACTTCATTCAGGGTCTGTCTACCAGCTAGTTTTGAAATGAACTAAATATAGTTTGTTGGTTAGGATTCAGGGGAAGTGAGGGGATGCCGTTTTGAATGTTAAATCTAATCTGAAAGAACGAATGTCAGTTAACTTGCAAATTTGCAGAGGTAAGATGCAATCCTTATTTCACTTAGTTTTTTCCAATCATGCCTGTGAAAATATAGTGTTAATTTTTGTGGCTTCAAAATATTTGACTCCTATTTTTAGCAAAGCTTGTGTTTTTAATAAAAGCACCCTTGTTATATATGATTCTTTTATTATATCTATTAATTTTGCTTGTATGGTTTTAGTTTGAAGCCACTAACATTAACATATCTCATGAGTATTAATATTCTTTATATATATATATGATAGACTTCTTTCAGTTTCCATCTAGCAAATCCACTCACAAGGCTTTGGTCAGCCTAAGGCTATAATAGAAGACACTTGCCCAAGGTGCCACGCAGTAGGACTGAACCCAGAACCATATGGTTGGGAAGCAAGCTTCTTACCACACAGCCACCCCTGCACCATATATACTATTAAAAGTGGAGTTCAATCTTGCTTGTTTGCTTGCAATGTTACCCAGCCAAACTGACGCGTAATGGGGAAAAAACTTTGAAAGTAAAGTGCTCCTGAAATGTGAATATGAATGGAATAAAACAAGTTTCATGTAAATTGGACTAGTAGTTATTAAGATATTCAGGGTTTGGGGGTATAAATACCCAAAACGGTGCATAATGGGGAAAATACTCCAAAAATAACTTCACCCTGAAAGGGAAGAAACTCCAACCTTTTCATTATGATAGGCTAAATATTTTTAAAGTGAAAATTACTTTAAAAATACAGTAAATAGTCCATAAAAGATCCGTTCATAACCTTGGTGTGAAATAGTTTTTTCCATAGGTTTCTTTTGAGTGCATTCAACGTATCTCACCTTCAAAGATTTGGCTGCTGTTTCTAGCACGCCCTGCCACCATGTAATAGCTATTTATGATAAAGGACAGGAAACACCTGTTACGTGGTTGCAGGGCAGGCCAGAAATAGCAGCCAAATCTTTCCTTTTCTCGAGAAAGGAGCCATTTATGCATGATTTCGATGTCACATTTGTTCAAAGCATGTGAAATAACATGGAAACGTTTTTAAAAATCCATGAAACAAAACTCTGTTGCTGGGAAACTCAGACTTCCCTGGTGACCCAACAGGTCACGGGTAGTATATATGTGTGTGCATGTGTGTGTATGTGTGTGCATGCATGTGTGTATAAAATACAGTGTACATTTAAACACATTAAGAAGTTTCCATCATAGGACTCCCTTTCGCTAGAAGGAACAGCTACTGTCCAAATTACTAATTAGGGATAAATTCCCTTCGAGAATTTATCCCTAATTAGTGGTTTAGACTTTAGCTGTTCCTTCTAGCGTAAAGGGGTCCTATGATGAAAACCTCTTAATGTGTTTAAATGTACACTGTGTTTTATATGAATAATATATATATGCTAGGCCACTGGTAGTAAAAATTTCTAAAATCTTTATTACCCTGATATTATTAATTATGTATGTGTGTGTGTGTATAAATATATTATAAATGCTAACGAAGTTGGTTGGTCAACATACTGGTTGGTCAAAATACAATTAGAACTGAACTTAGTTGGCATGCTCACCAAACCAACAGTTCATTAGATTCAGCTTGCTGGAGCCCATCATTTCACTACAGTTGTCGATTGTGGAACATAAATGTCACTATTGCTACATAAAACTGATGATTGCATAATGCATGAAAGAAATTATTTTTATCACAATAAATATATAATACTTTATTTTTATAATATTGTAAAATTGTAAAAATTATATATTATAAAACGTGAAAATCAGACTAGGTAGGAATTTCATTGATTACTATATTCTTCTATGCATAATTATACAACCTCGGTCAGATGGATGGATGGATGGATAGACGGATGGACGGATGGATGGATGGATGGAGGGATGGATGGATGGATGGATGGATGGATGTTTGTTTGTTTAGAGTGTTTGAAGTGGTGTAGATATTGTGTATTGAGAAAAAGGAAGCAGTCGGAATTTTGGCTAATTCTTTATTAGCACTTTCTTTCATTTAAACACACTCTTTAAGACAAAAATTAAAACCAAGATATATATATATCCAAACTGAGGGAGTGGAACAGGTAAAATGCACATGACAAATATCTTTTAACTAGCTGAAACTTGTGATGTAATCATTATGCAATGAAATCTACTCAACATAGCTAAACATTAGGCTGAGATTACCTTCATGAGATAAACATTACATTGCCACCTGGAATTACTGAGTCTGCTACAACACAATGATGAGCCCAACTCAATAAGAAAATCAGTAATAAAAAATAAAAACCAACAAAAAAAAATCAAGAAAGTAACTTTAGTGAACCAATGAGCAATAAAGCTAAAGAGCAAGTGTGGTTTAGAGTAGAGGAGTAGAAAAAAAGGAGAAAGAGAAGGAAAGAAAGAAGAAAAAGGAAAGAAAAGGACTGTTATCATTACAGAGACAGTATTGTGGTTATAAAAATCTATTCAAGAGACTGAGGACAGATCTTTTCCGACTGTTAGAATGCTGTCATCTAAATCAATAGGTAAAGGGGTAGTAGAGGTAGGAAGACCAGAGGTTTAAGGTATTTTGGATTGCCAGACAGTGTGTCAGTGAAAATTATTATGTTGTAAGAGAAGTGCATTTGCTTGTATGTTTCTCTTGCAGTTAGTGACTTTGCAAAGAAAGAGGCTTGGAAGTCCCCCCATGAAAGGCTGCTAAATGTAGAGAATGCATTGGAGAAGTGGAATATGCCTAATGTGGCCCCAGCTGAGGGACCAGATATCCAAATTGATGGTTGCTTGGTAGATAAAGCAATTAAGGATATGAAGAGAGGGGAAAGCCCCTGGCCCATCAAGAATCACCACTGAGAAGCTTAAAATATCTGGTAGAATGGGATAAGGCTTGGTCACCCGTATAGTTAATCAGGTTGTCCACAAGAGAGTCATACCCAACAACTGATGTAGCAGTACTGTAATCAATTGCTATAAAGATAAGGGTGACACCTTAGACCAGGGGTCACCAAACTTTTTTCATAGTGGGCCAGATATAACTAAAAGAATGCCAAGCACGGGCTGGATAAATATTTTGTTCAATTCAGTATAATATAGAATACACTGAATGTACACAAAAAATGTACACAGTCATCCTATTTATTTATCAAAACATAAAATACACAAAATAATAAAAACAATAAGCATATTTTAATAATACCAAAATATTACCAAGTTGGAATTTTTAGAATAAGTGTGCACATAGCTGATTTGCATAAAAAGTAAGCAGCACAAAAGTTAATGAGATTTGTGAAACTGGCATTTTGCTTTCAAAATATCATCAACATTTGCTTTATGATTGCTGTAGCCAACCATAAAAACTGCTTTCAAATGTTCATCAGTGAGCCTTGTTCAATGTATTGACTTCACACACTTCATTTTTGAAAAAGTTTACTCACAAACATAAGTTGTTCCAAAAACTGAAACTTTTTTCAATTTTGAAAACTCATCAGAAGGCAAGCAGCGATAAAATTCTATGAGTTTTCCATTTCTGTGCTTCTCTTTCAACAAGGTATTAGCTTGCAAGTCAATAAGCTCCAGTTGTAGTTCAGGGATTATCAAACAAAAGAATTTCATCCCCAATTTTGTCAGGATCTGAAAATCTTTGAGAAAAATGCTTATTTAAGTCCTGAATAGTTTTTTTCTGAAACTCGAGGTTGACATGTTCCACATTTTCTGTGCAAAACTCTTGAAAACACTGAGAGAGAGGTTTCCTCCTTCAAGTTGTGCTTCAAACAATGATAGCTTTCTCCAAAATGCTGTAATAATTCTGTAGAGATCACAGACAAGGTTATTCTTTCCTTGCAGTTTTAAATTCAATTCATTCGTATGAGAAGTGACGTCAACTAAAAACGACAACCTTGATAACCATGAAGGATCTGACAGCTGTGGATCAGCTCTATTCTTTTCGGTGAGAAAAAGATCTATTTCTCTTTGGAGCTTATAAAAACGAAACAGGACTTTACTGCAACTGAGCCATCTCACTTCTGTGTAGTAAGGCAAGTCACAGAAATTAGAATCCATTTCTTCAAGGAAAGCCTGGAACTGTTGGTGATTAAGCCCATGATTCCAAATAAAGTTCACCACAGTTGTAACCTTAAACTTTTCAAACTGTTGTGTAAAGATATGGAATCTGAACATGACGCATTGGTTTTCACACAAACGTATGATGGCTATCAAAGGGGAACATGCTTAGACAGCGTTATGAACTATGAGAGGAAGTAGCAATATTTCTAGATTTGCAGCAGAAGGCAAATCTCCATGACAACTTACAGTCTGAAGGCTTTCGGCTATCTCTAGCTTACTTAGTGGACATAATCGAAGTGTTGAATGCTCTCGACCTTAAACTACAAGGGAAAAACATCAACATTTTCACACACTGTGACACTATTTGAACCTTCGTGGCCAAACTCGACCTTTGGAGATGTCGAATTCAGTAGGGAAATACAGCCAGTTTAAGTTACTTGGATTCTGCTCTCATTCACAGTAACCTTGATTCTGGGTTAAAGAAACAAATAATCACTCAGCTAACCAACTTGAAAACAGAATTCATCAGATACTCCCCAGATATAGATGAAAAGCATGAAGCTTGGAAATTCATCAGGAACCCATTTCAGTGTGAAATGACTGATGTTTTGGATGAAGTGCAAGAGGAGTTTCTTGAGCTGAAGTTCAACTCCCCAGCTAAGGAAGACTTCAAAGAACTGGATCTTGAAACATTCTGAATCAAGTGCCTTCCTGTTTACCCTCTGATCTCACATCAGGCTCTTCAGAGTTTAGTTATTTTTGGATCCATGTATCTTAGTGAAGCTGCATTTTCCACATTCATTGCTATCAAAACCAAGTACAGAAACAGACTGAATGTTGAAAGGGGCTTATGTTGTGCACTCTCTGGCATTCAACCACACATTCAAGATCTTGTAGCTAAGAAGCTGTGTCAAGTATCTCACTAATAGTATGACTAATTCATACTCAATAAAAAAGAAACTTCTTTTTGCTAAGAAGCAGTGTCAAGTGTATCACTTTTTGTATAATGTGATTATATATAAAATTATACATATTTTGCGTAATATGACTAATTCATATTCAATAAAAATATTAAAAACATATTTTAGATTTTAATTAAAATCTAGGAGGGAATTTTATTCATAGATGCAAGGGTGGAGTGTGGAGAGAAGGACAAATTCCTAGGGGAGGCATGGTAGTAAAAACGTTAA
>NC_042998.1:170377740-170550521 GCF_006345805.1 Octopus sinensis
AGAATTTCCATCTTGTGAATATGATAGTGTTTTGCTTCCTTTAATCGATAGGCGGGAAACCTGATACCTAAACCTGATATCCAAGTCATTAAATTACCTTGAAATTAAATCTACTGTCCTACATTGGATTAACAGCTGGACCACATGACATGATAAATCTGCATGATTTGGGTTGCCAAACAACAATGGCAAGAAAGCTGCTACACAACAATCTAATTGATCTGAGATGACTGTGCTGAAACATTATACTATTTCTACTCATAACAGCCACTAAATATAAACCAAATGTAATTTTACTATTACATGCCAAACTGGTAACTCAATCTGTTGTATAAATGCATCCATTAACAAGTCTAAAGTATCGTGAGTTTATTTTATCCTGGGAAAATCAGGAAATATTTCCAGTTTTTAGGTAATTTTTTAATAATAGTAAGATTTAGATGATAAGTATGGGCACAGAAATGGCTGTCTGATTAAGAAGTGCACATCATAACAAAGTGATCTCAGGTTCAATCCCATTTCAACACACCTCAGACAAGTATCTTCTGCTATAGTCCTAAGTCAACTAAAGCTTTGTGAATAGACTTGGTCAGTGGAAACTAAAAGAAGCTAGTGTGTGTGTGTGTGTGTGTTGTGTCTCCTTGTCAAGACATTGTGCTCTAAATGTAAACAGATATGTCTGTCAGACAAGCAACGACATTTATTTGCAATTTTCCATGAGAAATATCCAACCATTATGCTATGCATGTTCTAAAGACAAGTGGATGTATTCCCTTGCTTGGAAACAGATAAAGGTTGGTGACAGGAAAAGCATGCAGCCATAGAAAATCTTTCACCACCACCACCATCACCATCATCATCATCATCATCATTATCATTTAACATCCACTTTCCATGCTTGCATGGGTTGGACAGTTTGACTGGAACTGGTAAGCTGGAGAGCTGCACCAGGTTCCAATCTGATATGGCTTGGTTTTTACAGCTGGATGCCATTCCTAATGTCAACCACTTCAAGAGTGTAATGGGTGCTTTTTACGTTCCACTGGCACATGTGCCATTTACATGCGACCGTTAACAGCCATGGCTGTGACTTCATGGGTGCCATTTACGTGATACTGGCAACGGTCATGACTACAATTTCACTCGGTTTCAGGAGTCGACATATCGCTAAGGTCTTGGTCATTTGTCATTGCCTCCTTGGAGCTCCTCAGCGAATTTTCTCTGACCCGTGCAAACATGGAAAGGTGGATGTTAAAATGGTAAGGATGATGGTGGTGGTGGTGGTGGTGGTGGTGGTGGTGGTGGTGGTGGTGGTGGTGGTGTGGTGGTGGTGTGTTGGTGCTTCACGCTAGCCAGTCATGCTCCCTTGTGAGTAACAGTTATGTTTAGTATACCCATATTTGTCAATGCTTCAATAAATTTTTTAAATAGCCATGAATTTGAAGGTATATTGTAAAAGAATGGAACTTTTTTTTTCCTATTAAGCACCAATGTAAGTAAACAAAAGGTTCTTACAGAGAATATAAGAAACGCTGCAAAACGAGAGATTTTGTGTAGCAGAACCAGAAGCAGTTTCATGTAGTTTCAGAATGTCAACGAGAGAAAGATTGAAGAAAAATTTGTTGGAGGAAATTCAGCTGCTACATTGTGCAACAGTTCAGGCAGCTTATACCTGTGTTGTTGCTACTGCTGCTAGTACAGCTGTTGCTGTTGTTGCTGTTGTTGTTTCTGATTACTGTGTTGCTATTTTTGTTGCCCATGTTTTGTCGTTGTTGCTGTTGTTGTTTTGCTGTTGTTTTTTTTACCTCCGCCAACAAGGAAGGAGGTTATGATTTCATCGGCGTTGGTTTGTCCATCTGTCTGTCTATGTGCAAAAATAACTCAAAAAGTTGTGAATGATATAGGTGTAGGAGTGGCTGTGTGGTAAGTAGCTTGTTTATCAACCACATGGTTCTGGGTTCAGTCCCACTGCGTGGCACCTTGGGCAAGTGTCTTCTACTATAGCCTCGGGCCGACCAAAGCCTTGTAAGTAGATTTGGTAGACAGAAACTGAAAGAAATCCGTCGCATATATGTATATATATATATATATATGAATGTGCATGTGTATATGTTTGTGTGTCTGTGTTTGTCAACCGGTGTGTTTATGTCCCCGTAACTTAGCGGTTCGGCAAAAGAGACCGATAGAATAAGTACTAGGCTTACAAAGAATAAGCCCTGGGGTCGATTTGCTCGACTAAAAGGTGGTGCACCAGCATGGCCACAGTCAAATGACTGAAACAAGTAAAAGAGTAAAAGAGAGATATTTGATGAAACTTGTTTTTGTTGTTATCATTGCCATTGCTTTCGTTTTCACTTTGTTATCATCATTGCAGTTGCTGCTGTTTCTGCTGTTGTTCTTGTTGTTCAACTTCACTTTAACACTGCTTGAGAAAAAACCTATTACCAAAAATATCCTAGCGATTATTAAATCAACTTCTTTTGCAGACAATGTGTATCTAGCACTGCATCATCTAATATTGATTTCAAATTTTTGGCACAAGACCAGCAATTTTGGGGGAGGTGGTAAGTCGATTACATTGACTCCAGCACTTGACTGGCCCTTATTTTATCAATCCTGAAAGGATGAAAGACAAAGTCAACCTCAGCAGCATTTGAACTCAGAATAAAAAGACAGACAAATTTCCACCAAGCATTTTGCCTGGCATGCATTATCAAATAATATTTTATTTTTGCGTGATATTTTTTCTATGGCAGAGTGGATTATGAGGAAAGTTTGGTTCTTATTTTTAGCTTGATCAAGTGACACATGAATGCTGTTTTATTTTTCCTCTAGATACCTGCTGTTTATGAGTGGGAGTGTGGGGGGTCATGACATATGTGATGGTATAGGCAATAATAATAGCAAGGATGAAAATGGTAGTTGTGTGATAGTGTGATGATAATAATGGTGACTACGTGATTGTGATGGTGATAGTGGTAGTGGTGGTGGTGGTGTTGGTGGTGAAAAATATACATGTAAACAAAAGCTCATATCTAAAAAAACTTTCTTACTCTGACAGCTTGATATCGCCCTCCTTTGCCTCGGAGCAGTACCAGGGCTGCCTGCCTTACTATGGATTGCTGGGTAAACAGTAATTTCTTGGTAATTGTGCTCTCTTGTTGAGGCTATAAGAGAAGAAACACAGGAGGAATTTATAATGGTAAAACAAAAAGTAGAAATTTATGACAGGAATGTAACTATACACATGCTGTTGGCAATTTCTTTTCCATCTTTGGACATATCCCCTTCTCCTTTCCGATGAAGAGCTATGCTTGAAACATCTAACAATCTCTTTTTAGCATCAAGCTAATACATTCCTTGTGCACATCCTCTAGTTGTCTGTTAAATTTTTTCCTTTATTTGAATTGATTGTTTATTTAAATTGACTATATATATATATATATATATATAGTTAATCCAAACAAGAAAGCACAAAAAAACACAACAACGTGAGGACGTGGAACAAATATAGTATTATTGGACGCTCAGGAAAGAAGGAAAGAAGGAGGGTTTAACGTTTCGAGCGGAGCTCTTCATCGGAAACATAGGAGAAGGAAAGATCCAGAGAAGGGAAGACAGAGGGAAAAAAATCGCCAACAGTACACACGAGGTACACACATGTATGTATTTCTGTATATATATGAATATGTGTGAGTATGTATGTACATATATATATATATATATATGTATGTATGTATGTATGTATGTATGTATGTATGTATGTATGTATGTATGTATGTATGTATGTCAATAGTTAATATATCCAAAAAGCGGCATATTCTAAGTGCTTTATAGGTGCGAAACCAATGGTCACTTTACAACTGACCATAAGAAACAACCTTCTGAATTCTGGTAACAGGTGCCCATTCACATACAGGATTGGGATTGGGTTTACCCCTAAATCTCATATGTGAAACCAGTTATGGGAAAACCCAATCCTGTATGGCAACAGGTGTCTGCTACTGGAACTCAAAAAGTGTCAAATCTGGTTTGGGGATAATAAATCAGATGGGTTGGCCACGTTATCAGGATGCCTGATAATAGTCTCCCGAAAATAGTCTTCTTCGGAGAGCTATCAACTGGTGTTCCTCCACATGGGGGACCCAAGAAGAGGTTCAGGGACAATCTTGAACATGCCCTCAACTTCTGCAAACATTCAACAAGCACAACTTGAAAACTTTGTTCAGAAATGGCAAACCTGGCATTCCCTCTGTGATGAAGGGGCTGCACACTGAACTAATCCAACGTGAGAAACTTGAGGAAAAGAGACATCTACTCTCAGACTCACCAACAGCATAATGGGAAACTTCCCTTGTCATCTGTGTTCAAGGACATGCCATTCCAGGATTGGACTATTTTCACATCTATCAACTCACAAAATGTGGGATAAGACTCCTAGAGAACAATGTCATCATCAACATTGACAGACAGCTATAAGCAAGTAAGTAAGTGATGATCATAGTGCCATCCAGCAGTATCCAAACAAATATTTCCTTTCTGGCAGACAGCACCATGATTATAAATGTTAGAGGTTCCACCCTCAGAACACACCAACCACTACAATCTGAGGGTTCAGCACAAGGTTTACTACACACAACTTCTTGCACACAAACATATACATACATGTACACATACATATCCACATATCTTTCTCTTTCTCTTTTTTTACATGTTTCAGTCATTTTGACTGTGGCCAAGCTGGAGCACCGCCTTTAATCGAGCAACTCAATCCCGGGACTTATTCTTTGTAAGCCCAGCACTTATTCTATTGGTCTCTTTTGCCGAACCGCTAAGTGACAGGGACATAAACACACCAGCATCGGTTGTCAAGCAATGCTAGGGGGACAAACACAGACACACAAACATACACGCACATACACATATATACATATATACGACGGGCTTCTTTCAGTTTCCGTCTACCAAATCCACTCACAAGGCTTTGGTCGGCCTGAGGCTATAGTAGAAGACACTTGCCCAAGGTGCCACGCAGTGGGACTGAACCTGGAACCATGTGGTTGGTAAACAAGCTACTTACCACACAGCCACTCCTGCGCCTATATGATTTTTAAGATTAAATACCCACCCATTCCCATTTTCCACACCACCACCACCTTCCCAGCACACACACACCAACCCCATACTACAACCCACACCCAAGTCCCAACCTCAGGCAGATACCCCTTACATTGTGAAGACACTCTATCCTTTGGGCAAGGGTCATAAATCTAGATGAATTGCCTCTGAACTTCTCTAGCAGGTTTTTCCATTGAGGTTTTTCATAGAATCTACAAACAGGACATGACACTTCCTGATCTCAAGTAACAGAGAGTCATTATCATATCCTTCTGGCCAAGTTTTCCGATGATCACCAGGATTGGCTGACTGTTGGCTGACTTGTGGTTTCTTCGACTATATAAATAAATAAATAAATAAATAAATAAATAAATGTGTGTGTGTGTGTGATCATCATTTAATGCCCACTTTCTGTACTAACATGAGTTTGACGGTTTGACTGGAACAGGTAAGCCGGAGAACTTGACACATGCTTTGATGAGAATATTCCACCAGTATTATATTGTAAGTTCCCTAGTCATAACCTCTAGTATTAATAATTAAATACTAATTTTTAATTTTTATAATTCAAAGCATAAACCATGGTTACTTTAACTATGTAGCACATGACCATGATGAAATTCAATCTGTTTACATAACTTATTTACAGGTGACTTACAATACAATTCGTAAGCGATTAAAAAACTTTGCTGACATTTCGTACTCTCACAAGTAATAACGAAAATTAGGGATAAATGTTTTTAATTACAACTGACAGTATCAAAATATTGTTTAGGCAACCTAACAGCTCCTTTGTTTTTCAACACATTAACACCTGCGCACACACAAATAAATTAAAACAAAGGTAAGTATACATAAGTAACGTTTTTTTTAAAATACATAAGAATGCACAAATGCACATATCTGAACTTAATGCTGAGTCTACCAATGATATATCGACACACCGGGATATAGTTTTTTTGTTTTTCTTTATCAAGTTCTGACCCTGATGAAATGTTCAATTAACTATAATCCAATATGAACCTTTAATTTAATTTTTCTAATTTAAATTAATTGATTGGACATGGAAACAATTTGATATTGTTTGAAATTGGATTTGTTTCAATAAATTGATGTCTATATGTCAATTTCTCCATTTTCTTATTTTTCTCACACACACACACACACATATGTATGTGTGTGTATACATATATATATATACATATATTGTCATCATCATCATCATTGTTTAACGTTTGCTTTCCATGCTAGCATGGGTTGGAATATTTGACTGAGGACTGACGAATCAGATGGCTGCACCAGGCTCCAATCTTGATCTGGCAGAGTTTCTATAGCTGGATGTCCTTCCTAATGCCAACCACTTCAAGAGTGTAGTGGGTGCTTTTACATGCCACTGGCACGAGGGCTAGTCAGGCAATACTGGCAATGGCCACCCTCAAATGGTGTTTTTTTACATGCCATCTGCACAGGAACTAGTCCAGCGGCACTGGCAATGACTTCGCTTGAATGTTTTTTCACGTGCCACCGGCACAAATGCCAGTAAGGCAATGCTGGTAATGATCACACTCGAATGGTGCTTTTTACGTGCCACCAGCACGGAAACTCTGGCAATGATCACGCTCAGATGGTGCTCTTAGCACTCCACTAGCACGGATGCCAGTCATCGAATTTGATATGTGCATATATGTGTGTACATGTATGTGTCTGGTGATATTTTTGTATACACTGGTAGATATTCTTTATTATGTATGTTCACCAAGAAAGATTCTCAGTAATGATTGTAGTGATCTTAAGCCTTCTAGGAACAGGCTACTTATATATAGAATTGGGTGGAGTGCAATGTTTTTTTCTTTAACATGTAATGTTCATGCCTGTATGCTGTTGTTTAACTTACCTCACCACGTGTCAGCAAAAGAGCATGAACTGGAGTAAATTTCAAATTGCGACATTTCTTTGCTGTCCAGAAGTGATCCTGTGGTTGAGTGTATAGCAAAGTACCAACCAGAATATCATGGACCTCATGCTGGTTCCACTCAAGTAGATTCAGTGCCGTCTGGATAATATTGAGCATACATAAAAGATTCTGAGAAACATATTTTTATAAAACACTTGATAGCATGGAGAAACAACAAACACTGTAAACTTCATTTAAACATTTATTATTTGTGATATAAGTATCAAAATTTTCATAGCTCAGAATTGCAACCTGATCACTGACAATAAATGTCTAAGGGACTTTTTTTCATTTTTGTGGTTCTGAATGGCTAACATGTTTCTTCCATGTTGCAATCATTTTAGTTTTAACACAGGGTCTCAGATCAAAACACTTGCCATGCAAGTAAATCTTCATAAACATAAGATTAGACTATTCAGGAATAGTGGGGTATGACTTAAAGAAATTGCACTAATCAAAAATAGAACTTGTGAAGGTTAGAAAGAAATGAAGTAAGCATAACCTACTGCATATATATTTATAATACTCCAGTGTATGCAACTGAAGCATTATAAAATTAAAATTGTTATCTATGCAAGAGTGCAGGAGTGGCTGTGTGGTAAGTAGCTTGCTTACATGGTTCCGGGTTTATTCCCACTGTAGCACTTTGGACAAGTGTCTTCTACTGTAGCCTCAGGCCAACCAAAGCCTTGTGAGTGAATTTGGTAGACAGAAACTGAAAGAAGCCCGTCTATATATATATATATATGTGTGTGTGTGTGTATGTGTTTGCGAGTCTGTTTGTCCCCCAACATTGCTTGACAACCAATGGTGGTGTGTTTACATCCCCATAACTTAGCGGTTCAGCAAAAGAGACCGATAGAATAAGTACTGGGCTTCCAAAGAATAAGTCCTGGGGTCGATTTGCTCGACTAAAGGCGGTACCCCAGCATGGCCGCAGTCAAATGACTGCAACAAGTAAAAGTAAAAGTAAAAAGTATGCATCATAATATATATACACTGTTGATAGGTAAGTTACTGCAGCTTTCATCTAAGATAAGATCCCTTATAGCTGTGCTTTTTTCAAAACAGTATATATCAGAGAGAGATGAAAAGACAAAAAAAAATCATCCTAGCAGTAGCTATTGAGAATGCCAGATGCATTTCAGACTACTTGAGCCTTATCAGTGACGTGTATTTTCAGCCAGCTACATACCCAGGTGTGATTTGTCATTTCCAGGATAGGAAACAGAATTACACATGCACTGGTGCATGTATGATAGAATTACTCATGCACCACTGATATCATGAATAACTACTGAGATTTTATCTCAAATGAAAACCATTGCAACTTGCCTGTCAACAATGTATATATTAACTAGGTTACATAGAGAGCTATTTTACTTGGATACTGCTTCAATTATGTAACTGGATTATTCACTTAGCCCCATGGCTATTTGTAATACCACTGTTTCCTGCACTGGAGACAACAAATCTCAATCAGACAAGTATGTGTTGAAATGCTCCTCGTGTTCCTGCTAGTCACTGCCAGCAAGAACTTCAATTTATCTTGAACAAATACCACAGCAACTTGCCTGTTAAGTGTGTATTGTCATTAAACATGATACATAGATGGATGTATATCTACAATATCATTTAAACTTATAGCCAAGCTGCCCAACTTACTATGGTGTTGGATTACTTAGTCAAATTCTCTGTTGGCATTTGTGTCTGGTCAGCCCTCTTTATTTGAAACTAAATCTGAACCAGTTCATTAGAGTAACAAAATAGGCATAGGAGTGGCTGTGTGGTAAGTAGCTTGCCTACCAACTACATGGTTCCGGGTCCAGTCCCACTGCATGGCACTTTGGCCAAGTGTCTTCTACTATAGCCTCGGGCCAACCAAAAGCCTTGTGAGTGGATTTGGTAGACGGAAACTGAAAGAAGCCTGTTGTATATATGTACATATATATATATATGTGTGTGTGCATATATTTGTGTGTGTATGTTTGTCCCCCCCAGCATCGCTTGATAACCGATGCTGGTGTGTTTGCATCCCCGTAACTTAGCGGTTCGGCAAAAGAGACCGATAGAATAAGTACTAGGCTTACAAAGAATAAGTCCTGGGGTTGATTTGCTCGACAAAAGGTGGTGCTCGAGCATGGCCACAGTCAAATGACTGAAACAAGAGAGAGACAGGGAGATAAGAACTGGACAACCAGCTCACATACTGTGATTCCAATTTACTGCAAGCATAATTTTATGTAATTCTCAGCAACAATTTTAGCTACTCCAGTATACCTCACTGTTGAGAATAACTATTTGATCATTCAGGAATATTATACATGATAGACTAGCAGTTTGCCTAGCGGGAGATTTATTTCTTATCTACCACAGCTATGCACCAGTCTGTAAGCATTCCTTGGGAATACAGGAGTCATTTGCATTGTATACTAAATATCTTTTTTCAGTTATTTTTTTCAACTATGCAACATATACATGACATCTATTTTCAATTAGGTAAACTGAGAAGATTATAATCATAATGTTTTGCCAGGGAACAAAATACAATGTTTTCCTAATTGTCAACCTGTTTGTAATATCAAACAAATTCTCTCAATTTTGTCCTAGAAAAGGAAGGTCATATTGAACAATGATTGTTATACAAAAGATATACACAAAGATGGCATAGTCACTGCTGATTGAATACAGCTGCTTGTCCATAGCTCTACTCAGTCAGGAATGATTTGGTGTTAAACAGTAAACAGCACAATACAATACATATAGTAAATTGTAGACCCTTGGCTGTAGTTTCTACCTGAACATCATTAGTAGAAGTAAATGTGGAGTTAGTTATCTTATTTAAAAATCAATTCACTTGATGCATTCCCCTCATCTCATCTTCTTCATCCCTGTCTCAACCCCCAGCACTAAATATTTTGGGATTCAAAACCAAAAAAAGGGGTCTTTACATGGTAGCTCAACCTCCTAGAAATAACTGCCAAATCTCTCACATTTGAAAATGTGAACCTAAGTGCATTGCATTTAGGAAAATGACAGGATACCAAAACTTGAATGCCTTTAATCATAGCCCTGCTTGATCAGGGCTGACCTAGGGCTAAACAACAAAAACTACTTTCCTACTCAGAGCTGCAACTCACTGGAACTTTTACTCTGCTTCTGTTTTCCTTACACTTACTCCTTACTCACTCATTCCTCCACTTGTCATCCATATTGTATCCACACCTCTGTCCCAGTCCACTCAAGTTTTCCCTCTAACCCCTAAATTCACCCAGTTCTTTCTTTCTAGTACCTCATTCCTCTTGAATTTCTTCCCTCTGCAATCTTTACCTGCAGTTGTTGAAGAAAACAACCACACCACTCTCACTAGTCATTAAAAGCTTGAAGGCCATTTCCCAGGTCAAACTGATAAAAATAAAAGAAAACATATACAAGAAACCTATAGAAGCTCATACTCAAAATCAACCTGACTGACTTCACCAGTCTTGAAGTGAGAACTGAAAGGTCATGGGTGTTATTTGCCCTATTCCAAGTGATTAATAAGAAAAATGTTTGTACACTTAATTATATAAATTATAATATTTAGTTTCATCTCTCTGAATTCAAAACTTGCCAAGGTTTTCTTTGCCTTTCCTTTCTAAGATCAATACAATATATAAAAGTAGCATGACAGAACTAGTTATTAATAATAATTTTTAATCAATTATACCTACCTTCAATGTGGTAAGCTAGCAGAATTGTTAGCACAACACCAGATAAAATGCTTAGCAACATTACTTCCAGCTTTATGTGCTGAGTTCAAATTCTGCCAAGGTTGACTTTGCCTTTCATAATTTTAGAATTGATAAAATATGTACCCACTGAGCACTGATGTTGATGTAATCAACTAGTCTTCACCCCAAAATTTCAGGTCTTGTGCCTATAGGAAAAAAATTAATTATACCTACCTTAACTAACTCAAATTTGTCTGTGGAACTGTGTCTCCGTAATTCAGAACGTTTTCGTTTTAATTTCATGGAACCACTGCTTTTCGTTTTCTGAGAAAACAAATTAAAATTTAAACATTAAATGTTAGCTAAGGTGAATTACAAGTTTATCATCCAAAATTCATACAAATCTAACAAGACAAAATACAAAATACATTTATTGATTTTTTTTATACTCTTTCTTTTTCCTTTTTCTCTGTTCTTTTTTTGTTTTGTAAGTTACTCAGCAACTTCTTTAGAGCCAGTGGAATGGAAAAAGCATTCAGTACACAATGTGTACATCCAGCCATAAAGACCATACCAAAGCTAACACTGGAACTCAACACAGCTCTGCAGTTTGCCAGATTCTGAGGAACTGTCCAACATATGTCAGCATGAAAAATGAACATTAGACAATAATAATAATAATAATAATAATAATAATCAAAATGATGTGACATCTCAAGACAGTTACAATACCAGTGATTGCAAGAGCACTTGGAATGATCAAAAAAGGAACTGAAAATTATTTAAGAATGATCCCTGGCTTACCATCTATGCAGGAAGTGCAAAAGATTGTCTTAACTGGTATGTCATATGTACTGAGAAGAGCTTTGTCGCTATGAATTTTCTTTCCTTTTTTTCCCATTTTATTTTGTATTTTTTCCTTTTTCTCTATCACACGACTTTGTAAATGAACAATCTGGTGTGTTTACTGTAATGGCCTACCAATGTATACAATGTGTTTCTCTGCCCTAAGTGTCAGGAAGGCACTTGGCAGGAAATGGAAACAATTGAAAGAAGATGCTAATGAAAATAATAATAATAATAATAATGATAATAATAATAATAATAATAATAATAATAATAATAATAATAATAATCATAATAATAATAATATATTCACTGGGTAATTTGCAAAAACCTGGATTTGCCCCATGAAAAAAACTGGTGGGAACACAATCCACCTCCAGTGCTTGAAAATGACCACATCTCACTCCTCTGGAACTTCACCATTCAAACTGACAGAAAGATAGATGCAAATAGGCCAGACATCATATTGAAAGACTTCAGACAAAGAACATGCCTCCTCATTGATATGACTGTCCCAATCAATATAAACGTATCTGTCAAGACCTACGAAAAACTGAGCAAATATAAAGATCTTGAAATAGAAATCAGCAAAATGTGGAACCTGAAGACTAAAACAATACCTGTTGTCATAGGTGCCCTGGGAATGATAGCGAAAGGGGCTGATTGCTACCTAACTCAGATACTAGGAAACCCCAAAATGGCAGAAATTCAAAAGATAGTGCTCATGGGAACTGCTCATATCCTACGCAAAATACTCTCTATGTAATCCCAAGGTTTAAAACAAACTTTTTTTAAAAAAATTTATGTATTAGACATTCACTAGTACAACACCAAAAAAACAACAACAAATATATGGCACACTAGGCATAACAACAACGTGAACTTCCAACCTGTTGTCTCTTGAGGTCTCTGGGTGAGACTTGGAGCCAACTTGTACAGATATAAAACAAAAGTCAAACATAGAATAATAATAATAATAATAATAATGATAATAATAATAATAATAATAATAATAATAATAATAATAATAATAATAATAATAATAATAATAATCATTTAACATCCATTTTCCATGCTGGCATGGGCTGGATGGTTTGACTGAAAACTGGTAAGCCAGGGAGCCGCACCAGATTCTGATCTGATTTGGCATGGTTTCTACAGCTGGATGCTCTTCCTAACGCCAACCACTCCAAGAATGTAGTGGGGTTTTTTTACATGCCACTGACATGGGTGCCATTGACCTGACACCAGCATTGGCCACAACTATGGTCTCACTTGGCTTGACAGGTCTTCTCAAGGTCTCATTGCCTCCATGAGGCCCAACATTTGAAAATCATGTTTCACCACCTCATCCCATGCCTTCTTGGGTCTACCTCTTTCACAGGTTCCCTGAATCATTAGAGGGTGCTTTTTACCAATTCTTTCTACTATTGGAACAAGGGCTGAAATTTAGGGAGAAGGGGATAGTCAATTACATCAATCCTAGTGTGTAACTGGTACTTATTTCCTCAACCTCAAAAGGATGAAAGGCAGAGTTGGTCTTGGCAGAATTTGAACTCAGAACATAAGGACAAACAAAATGCCACAAAGCATTTTGCCCAGAGTGCTAACATTTCTGCCAGCTCACTGCAATAATAATAATAATGACATCAACGATGACAACGTTGTTATTCAGTATGCAAACACATGAATGTATAATAAATATGCAAACAGGGATCTTGTTTGCATATGAGAGAAGCACAACAATCCAGAACTTGCTACAGTAACCAACAAGCAAGTCTTGGGGGTATTTCAATAGATTATACATTTTGATACAGTTCAGGAATTCTATTGTTGCTATTCATTAACATTGGATTCTTTCATTGACAAAGAGCCTTTTTTTCCTTTTTCTCCCATTGTTGCTATTTAATTATTTAATGATAGCCATACCATTCTACCTCATTTCTTCCTACTGGGCCTTGGAACCAATGCCACCACTCGCATCAAGGTTCTGGGCATAGTGATCAAGTTGAAGGACTGACCCAGACAGGGTGTTCATGTCTCAGCAGAACTCCACTTCTACTCATATGGCTTTTACACATAGGAATGGTTAGTTGAGAATTTTCCCAATCATATGAACCTCAGTATGTGGCCACACATATTCCCTGATATGAAATCCCTACGCTACTGAATTTGGGCATCATCTGTCAGGTGAGAGGCTGGCCAGCAGTTCTATGAGCTGTTACTGGCACTGAAGGAAGTTTTGTGGAGTAGCATGATTTTTTGATGTTTCTGTATGGTAAGAAACTTGCTTCTCAACCACATGGTTGTGGGTTTGGTCCCACTGCATGACACCTTGGGCAAGTGTCTTCCACTATAGCCCTGGGCTGACCAAACCTTATGAATGGATTTGGTAGATGGAAACTGAAAGAAGCCCTTCATGTGTGTGTGTGTGTGTTTGTCCCCATCACCACTTGACAACCAGTGCTGGTTTGTTTATCTCCCCATAACTTAAAGGTTCGGTATAAGTACCAGGTTTTAGAAAAAAGAAAAGTACTGGGGATGATTCATTAGATTGTGCCCCAGCATGGCCACAATCTAATGACTGAAACAGGTAAAAGGTAAAAGATGAAAGATGTGTTCCATTTTTCAGGGGTGCTACACAGTTTATGGACACCCCCACCACCAAACATCTTTTTTTCGGGGAATATGTTGTTTATTCTGTTTTATGTCAATGTTGTTTTGTTTTGTTCTCACTTGCCTGATTCATCCTGTATATTTTCCATAACACATTTCTACATCATAAATAATCCAACTGGCTTAGCAGCATACAGTTTCACAAATATATTTATGTAAGTTTTCCCCTGAGTGTTCTAAATTAAAACCTGAAATTATTCTGTTTCTGAATAAAGTTTCATTTTCATTTGTTTTCTGAAACTAAACTTTTGTGGTTGTCTCTATGAATAATATTAGAATTTCCCCTGATACATTTATCAAAATGAAACAGTAGGATTCAAAGAAACTAACGAATGACAGTACTATCAAATTCTAAGAAACTAATGACAGTGCTATCAATTCTAATTCTCTCCCATTGGTCCTTTTCGCAATCCCCACACAAGCCAGATTACTGACAATCTCAAAGTATGTGCAGAACTCATTGTTGAATGTTATGCAGGCATTTTTACTGCCAAAATCCAAAACATACCATCACCACTGCTTCTGATACCAAATTCCATGACAACTATGGAATCTACACCTGCAATGCTGTAATGTCACCTTAAGAATAAGCACAACTATGCCTCTTCTGGTCTTGATGGTGTTACATACCTGCTTCTCAAACATAGTGGGTACTTTCTTCTGCACCAGCTTTCACTCTTCTTTCAGTTCTGTCTTAACAATGGTGCTACTCCAGAGCAGTGGAAAATTGCAAGTGTCATTCCTCTGTTCAAAAAGGGTGACTGCACATTGCCTGTCAACTATCATCCAGTCAACTGTCTGATGGAATCCTGTGTCAGAGAAACACCCTGGAACTTCTGGAATTCTCACAGCCTTATCTGACCTTAGCAATTTGGATTTATCCCTAACTCCAGCTGCTGTGACCAACTTATTGAGTTTCTTGAAGAAATCATGTGGCTCACTGATGGCGGCTCATGGGTGAATGTTGCTTACCTTGACTTTGCTAAAGCTTTTAATTCTGTGTCACACAAAAGACTTATGGCAAAACTCTCTGCAATGGGTGAGAATGATGATCTTTTTAACTGGTTGGAGTCCTTCATTCTCAGCCGAAAAGAGGTAGTCATGGTTCTAGAACAGCCTTCTTCACCCTATGAGATGATGTCTGGTGTACTGCTGGGATCTGTTCTTGGTCCCCTTTTGTTTGTTGTATACATTAATGACATAGATGCTAACTTAAAGAATGCCACAGCGCTGAAATATGTAGATAAAAAGGACAGATCCTGAACAGTATAGATCTTTTCTGCAAATGAACCTGGATACAATGCAACAATGGAACACAGTCTGGCAACTCAAGCTGGCTGTGGACAAGTGTATCACCATGCATTTTGGGAGGAAAAACCCAGCATCCACATACTCACTCCACAACACTAATATCAAGAAGTCTTCCTGTGGATGTGATCTGGGCATTACTGTCAGCAGTGATTTGCTCCGGACAAAGTATATCTATAAAATTGTCAAGAAGGCCAAGGGTGTCTTAGCCTCACTCAACAAGACCTTTGTCAGCTGCTCTCCAGCTATCTATTTAAAGTTGTATATGGCTATGGTGCAGCCACACTTGGAATTTACATCATCAGTCTGGAACCCCTATCTTGCTCAAGACATTGACCTCCTGGAAACTATTCAGAGACATGCAACCAAGCAAATACTCTCCATCAGGCATCTATCATACACTGAACGCCTTGTTCCCTGGGCATAGATACATTGAAGCTCCAGCATCTGGCAACTTACTTAGTAAACACCCACAAAATTATTAACCATCGCACCTTGAACACCTTTTTGAGCTCCATGTGTCTAACACATGTGGACATGCCTACGAAGTCAGAAAACAGCACAGCTCCCATGACTTTCAGAAACATTTTTTCACACTCAGAGTCACTGAAACATGGACCAAATTACCTGCATCAGCTGTTAGTTGCCAAGACATTGCATCCTTTAAAATCTCCATGCTTCCTGAAATTCACCAACACTATGCCTGATATCCCCCCTCCATACGCATGCACACATGCATATCATGACTCATACACTGTTCACTTTACTGACTTTTGTACATAATTCTATGTACTGTACATGCACCTTTGATGAGTTGTAGTGCACCTGAGCAATAATTTCATTATTGTTCATTATTATCATTATTATTATTATTATTATTATTATTATTATTATTATTATTATTATTACTATTATTATTATTATATCCTGATTGCCACCATTACCACCACTAATCACCAGCATTACCAGCATTCAACACCACTATCAGCACTATCATCACCAATAGTGGCACTATAATTGCTATTAGCAACAACACTACCTCCACCACCACTACCACAAACACCACCACCATCACCTTCACCATCATGACCATCACCATCACTATCCCAAACACCACCACCATCATTATCATCACCACCACCACCACCACCATCACACCACTATCACCAACACCACTACCATCCCAAACATCATCATCACCACAACTATCACTACCGCCATAACCAAAACCACCAGCATCACCATCATCCCCCATTCCAAACACCACCACCATCATCATCATCATCATCATCATCATCATGACCACTAACACTGCCACCATAACCAATATCACCAACACTGCCACCACCACCACCATCCTGCATCCCAAATGCCACCATCGCCACCATCGCCACCACCACCACCATCATCATCATCACCACCACCGCCACCATCACAGATGTCATCAGCATGCTAAAAAATGTGTTACGGATGTGAAAGTACTTACAGCATTAATCTCCTCCAATATTTTTTCAATTCCAACCACCGCTTCATGTAAGAAGGCACAGTCTTCATGTCGTGCTGCTGTTGATTTATAAAGGCGGTTCAGTAGAAGTGGATACCTGTAAAGAGAGAAATATAAATGACATTTGGCAAGTAGTTTAGAGTAGTGGTCTCCAAAATTATTTTGGCATAAGAACCCATTAAACAATTTTCCTAAAAACTGCAAAACACGCTGCTTATATTTTATGAACACCCCAACCACCAACCAGTTTTAAATGAATCAAAATTATTTCAAAAAGAGAATAAATAAATAGACAGAGAGACAGACAGGCAGGCAGGCAGGTAGACATGCAGACAGATAGACAGACAGATAGATAGATAGATAGATAGATAGATAGATAGATAGATAGATAGATAGATAGATAGATAGATAGATAGATAGACAGGCAGGCAGGCGGGCAGGTAGACGGACAGACAGACAGACGGACAGATGGATGGATGGATGGATGGTCATATAGATAGATTGATAAAGAGATAGATAGATGGATGGATGGATGGACAGATGGACAGATAGATAGATAGATAGATAGATAGATAGATAGATAGATAGATAGATAGATAGATAGATAGATAGATAGATAGACAGACAGGCAGACAGAGTGAGAGAGAGAGAGAGATGGACAGATTGTTAGTCAGACAGATAAAACCAACTGACTTATTTTGAAAATGACAAATAACATTTTATTAACTTCTATTAAAAGACACCTTGTCTTTTGGAACACAGAATCTTTTTCACAGAACTGTATGTTTGAAAAAGCAGGCAGTATGATTGAGCAAAAAAATGTTTCTCAAAATTATAAAATTTTTGAAATCAAAAATGAAAATGTTGCAATTAAATGAATAAAGTCACACAGAAGTCTTACTAACACAGAAAGTCTTACGAACAATAACTCTGAGCACCTTTTCAAACTCCACCTGTCTAACACCTGCAGATATGTTTACAAAGTCAGAAAACAGCACAGCTCCCATAACTTTTGGAAACATTTTTTCACACTAAGAGTTGTTGAAGCATGGAACAAACTGCCGGCATCAGTTGTTAGTTGCATCCTTCAAAACTTCCATGCTTCCTGAGATTCGCCAGCACTACACCTGATTTTCTCCCCTCCATACACACGCAAGCATGTATCTGACTCATACACTATTCACTTTCCAGACATTTGTACATTACTGCGTCTGCTTTATACGCACTTTTGACAAGTTGTGGTGCACCTGAGCACTGTATACAATAATTTCATTATTATTTTAGAATAAAATATATTAATGAAAGTCATATTTAACATGCTCAAGCACACTCAAAAATAGGAAGACCTTCTGCAGCAGAAGGCCTTCCCATGTCTGAGTGCATTGCAACATGTTAAATATGACTTTATACAAATATATTTTGTTCAATAATGTTTTGTGCAACTTTGTTCATTTATTTCTAGCTTGACCAAGCTTTATGCACATCAGCAAATGGGCCATGTGGTGTTCTAATATAAGAACAGATTGATATTTATCAGGCTGTAAAGGACAGGTTTAGTGGTTCATTACTGATAAATGAAAAAACATAGAAATACATGTGTCCTATGAACAAATGACATCATTTATGGCCCAAATGTGTGTTTCTAATTTTCCACAACAGAAAGTTTACCAACATTGAAGCATGTTACTCTTAACTCTCTTTACTCTTTTACTTGTTTCAGTCATTTGACTGTGGCCATGCTGGAGCACCATCTTTTTAGTCGAGCAAATCAACCCCAGGACTTATTCTTTGTAACCCTAGTACTTATTCTATCGGTCTCTTTTGCCGAACCGCTAAGTTACGGGGACGTAAACACACCAGCATCGGTTGTCAAGCGATGTTGGGGGACAAACACAGACACACAAACATATACACATACATATATATATATATATATATATATATATATATATATACGACGGGCTTCTTTCAGTTTCTGTCTACCAAATCCTCTCACAAGGCTTTGGTTGGCTCGAGGCTATAGTAAAAGACACTTGTCCAAGGTGCCACGCAGTGAGACTGAACCCGGAACCATGTGGTTCGTAAGCAAGCTACTTACCACACAGCCACTCCTACGCCTGTTAAGCATGACTTCATAAGAAAATGTTATGTATAATCTGCAGCATCTATACAACACAAATTTAGGACAACTTTTTATGCTAGGTAGTTGTGCAGGTATACAAATTATGAAATTTCTCTCTCACTCTCTCTACCAGTCTCTCTCTCTCTTTCATTCTCTTTCTCTCTCATTCTCTTTCTCTCTCCTTCTCTCTCTTTCTCTCTCTCTTTCTCTCACTTTCTCTCTATCTCTCTCTTTTGTAGTGTGTGTGTGTGTGTGTGTGTGTGTGTGTGTGTGTGTTCTTAATACAAATTATATTTCTTTCACTTTGTATACATATAGAAAAAAATGATATTTACTATTGAAAAAAAAAATGCAGAAATAAGATAGCAATGCTGTAACCTGACCTACTTAGAATAAGATGCACAAGTCAATAATGAGATTTCTCAGCCCTCCTATGTGCATCCCTCTTTTTACAGTTCTACAATATACTTGTCCCAGTTCTACAATATACTTCACCTTCTCCCAACTTTACATTACGTTCTCCCTTTTTCCAGTCCTTTGATGTGCACACTCTTCTCCTTCTATCAACCCTACATTGTGCATCCCTATTAACAATTCTTTTTTTGTACAAATTGCTCCAGCCATCACCTTCTTTCCACAAACCGGAAAATGTGATTGAAAATTAGAATTAAATCGCATGCAAGATATTTATAGTTTTATTGTCATTCGTATATTATTATCCAGTAAATATGTTATGTGGCCTTGCTTGTCGCATAACTTATTGATCAACGTTGTTTATACAGGTTGCAACATGATACACGTAGGCAGGTAGTGTGTGTTTATGTGTGTGTATGTGTGTGTGTTTGTGTGTTTGTGTGTGTGTGTTTGTGTGTTTGTGTGTATGTGTGTGTTTGTGTGTATGTGTGTGTGTTTGTGTGTATGTGTGTGTGTGTCTATGAGAGAAAGAAAGGGGAGAGGGTAAGAGAAAGTGAAATGAAGAAAGAGAGGAAGAAGGAAAGGAAGAAAGAAAGAAAGGAAGAAAGAAGGAAAGAAAAAAAGAAAGAAACAAACAAACAAACAAAGCACTTATGACTGAATACTACTTTCTGTATTGTTGCTAGGGTGGGGCAATGGTGTTAGTCTTCTCCAGGCAATGCTTTTTTGAAGACAGCACATTTGGGCCTCCTGTATAAGCTAGTATAAACTTTGGAACCTGAGTGGGGGGGGGGGCAACCCAAGGGCTACTCCTGTGCCACACACTCTAGCTATGTCACTCGTAATTCTTAAACTTCTTTCAACTTTTACCCCTTTTCTTTTTATTAGTATGTTTTCATCACATCTTTGTTATGATTCAATATTACCGTCTTCCATTTTTAATGTACATGCACATTATATCAGACTAGAGTGATTTTGTTCCAGGTATTAATAGGACATAGGTAACTAAGGCGGCAAGTTGGCAGAATTGTTAACACGCTGGGAAAAATAATATATGAATGACAATAAAACTATAAATATCTTGCATACAATTTAATTCTAATTTTCAATCACATTTTCCAGTTTGTAGAAAGAAGGTGATGTATGGAGCAATTTGTACAAGAAGAATCGTTAATAGGGATGCACAATGTAGGGTTGATAGAAGGAGAAGCTCTTAACAGGAAGAAGAGTGTGCACATCAAAGGACTGGAAAAGGGGAGAACGTAGTGTAGAGTTGGGAGAAGGAGAAGTATATTGTAGAACTGGGACAAGTATATTGTAAAACTGTAAAAAGAGTGATGCACATAGGAGGGCTGAGAAATCTCATTATTGACTTGTCCATCTTTACATTCTGAGTTCAAATGCCACCAAGGTCAGCTTTGCTTTTTATCATTTTGGGGTCAATAAAATAAATACCAGCTGAATACTGGGGTCAATGTAATCAACTTAGTTCCTTCCCTGAAACTGCTGGCCCTGTGCCAAAATTTGAAACCAATATGACATAGGTGACTACTTACCACATCACGACCCTACTATAAGCAAATACCATATGAATTGATGGAATATTTTGATTTTGTTTAATTATTCACATTTCAAAATTTATTTTATTATTGTTGATGTTATTGTAATTGTTTTCGTCATTGTTGTTATTGTGAATGTGGTTAACAAGTATTTTATTATTAATTACATTAAAGTTTTGGTAAATTTATTGAAGAACAAGTATCTCAATCTCAATGAAAAATATTTATTTCTCTTTGCTTCTTTCATATGCTAACAACTAATCTGACCTCTGAACATGCAGTAAAAGACATTTTCCCCCCAGAAAATGAAGAGAGATAGTGAGATGGGATTGTTGAAAAAGTTTCCCCACCCTGACCCCACATACTTCAGAGATTTTTTTAAACATTTTTTCCCATACATTATCAATGAATATGACCTCCAAACCAATCAGAAACAACTAACTTTGTAGAAAAAGGAGATGGGAAGGTGAGGCTGAAGACCACTGGAGTTTTGAAGGCTTACATGTATTTGGTGGGAAATTATATTTTTCATTTTTTTCATTTTCTTGTTGAAGTATTATCAATGAATCTGACCTCCAAACATGTTGCAAATGACCATTTTTTGGGGGGAGGGGAGAGTGGCAAACCCACTAATCTCCCCACACACACCTCAGAGTTTTTTTGTTTTCTTTACAATATTTCTTTTTTATAAGTGTTCTCAATGAATGATCTTCAAAACAGTTGGTGATTATTCATTCTTTGTTACATTAGTGGGTGGGGATGGAGTTTTCTCTGCAATTAGAGCCATCTTGCATTTGAGGTGCAATTTTTTTTCTGGGTATTTTGGTGTATATTCAATGCATATTGCTTTCAGAACCATTGGAAATTGTTCGTTATTTAGTTAAGCATATCTCAAAACTAATGTTGAGGGTGAATAATTCATTAGGGCTTTAAAGAAACATGCCAACCAACTAGCCTTAAGATTAAAAGTAAATAAATTAAAGAATAGTTAAAAGATATTTCTATTCTAAAGATGTCATTAAACTTAGCAACATCACTCATAGAGATTGGTACTGACAAAACCAGGATTGTATACCAGCAGAGAACAGGTACTAAGCATAACATTTGACTCTATCAATGTATATTTGAAGAAAGTTGCCAATGTTGTTCCATAAAAACCAATCCAATTTACTGTGTTATATTGTTTAGTACATTGAAGGAGTAACATCATCATCATCATCATCGTTTAACGTTTGCTTTCCATGCTAGCATGGGTTGGACAATTTGACTGAGGACTGGCAAACCAGATGGCTGCACCAGGCTCCAATCTGATCTGGCAGAGTTTCTACAGCTGGATGCCCTTCCTAACGCCAACCACTCCGAGAGTGTAGTGGGTGCTTTTATGTGCCACCAGCACGGGGGCCAGTCAGACGGTACTGACAATGGCCACACTCAAATGGTGTTTTTTACGTGCCACCTGTACAGGAGCCAGTCCAGCAGCATTGGCAAAGACCTCGCTCAAATGTTTTTTTTCACGTGCTACCGGCACAAGTGCCAGTAAGGCGACACTGGTAACATAGTTAATAAATTCTAGGTTTTTATTCATTTACTTAATTTCCTTGTATTTTGGCTTTATTGTAGATATGTGAATGCCATGAGAGTTCATTAGGAATAACAAGGCTTAGAAAATTGTAAAGTTTGAATGTAATGCTTAATACTTACTTCATAATTCTTTGTACAGGGATCATTAGAAAAGATTTTAGATTCATACGCCGGAGTAGACTATTTTCAGCCTGCGATACTTGCAGGAATGCCCGTAGAACTTCTCGATCTCTTTCGAGCTGTTCTAAGATTTCTATTGCAGATGTCTGTTGAAAGAAAATGAAATAACTGAGCCATCATCATTTTTTTTTTTTTTTTTTGTATTATCTTTTTTGGCAGTTTTGTGGTTCTGATTTCTCCACATAAAGTCAATACAAAAAAAAAACTGAGAAGTAAACTAAAAGGAAAATGACAACTGAATGAAAAACGATCTAGGATTAGACCTAAAAATCATTTAAAATATTAGAACTAATTTAAAGTCAAACATAAATGACATGTATGACAGAAAATGAGTAAAGTAGTGACCGGTAGGTCTCTAACTCCATCTCATGGTTGATACCTTGATATGTAGTTTTAGTTTCCTTCTAGTTCCTCTCCTATTGTTGCTCTTTCAAATAAAGTCTATAAGTGGTACTCTATCATAAAGATGGTGTTTCACTGTGGCCTCAAACATGATAATAAAATTAACTCTTTTGTTTCTGCATTCACACCTAGCTTAATTACTTTAGCAGTTAAAAAAAAAGCATATACCAAATTTCATCTGGCAGGGTTAGATCTTTTGATTAAGTCTAATCATTCACAACACCTTGTGGTTATAGATGATCCCTTCATGAAAAAAATTTTCTTTATTTAAGGTGGAAAAGTGTGATTTAGAGACATTTAGCTCTGTTTCTAGCAGAATGAGTAACCATGTAGGGGTTTCATTAAGGGTTTCTATTATACTGCAGCACTGATTTTAAGATTTCCTAAAGGCTCGAGGCTATGATAGAAGCAATCATATTTCATCCCTATTTTGACAATTTCTATCTCTACTTATCAAAAAAAAAAAAAAAAAAAAAGCCCAGAAGACTATAAGAACGTGTCTTCTATCAGAATCAAACAAAAAGTAAAAATTCATATCAATGTCTCAAGCAATCAGTGTGTCATCGTTATTGTTGTCATCATCACTGTCATCATCATCGTCATTGTCATTTTTATGTCTCCTTAGCATGCATTCTACAATCTAATGATATCATTTATAGCCTAGTTGTGTCTACACCCATATTGTCTATAAAGAGAATTTCTTCTCTCAAACCAATTTATGCAGCCTACGGTCTTTGCATGTCCTAGTGTACTTGGACATGTTAAATATGACTGAATCTGTCAATTTACCATTTATATCTACAAAGGCCTAAAAGAAAACATGCGGTAATAAGTTGTGCGATGCAGAGTTTGTTTGAATGAAATATAGGCGCAGGAGTGGCTGTGTGGTAAGTAGCTTGCTTACAAACCACATGGTTCTGGGTTCAGTCCTACTGCATGGCACCTTGAACAAGTGTCTTATACTATAGCCTTGGGCCGACCAAAGCCTTCTGAGTGGATTTGGTAAACGGAAACTGAAAAGAAGCCCGTCGTATATATGTATATGCATATATGTGTGTGTGTGTTGTATGTGTGTATTTGTCCCCACAACATCGCTTGACAACTGATGCTGGTGTGTTTGCATCCCCGTAACTTAGCGGTTCAGCAAAAGACACCAATAGAATAAGTACTAGGCTTACAAAGAATAAGTCCTGAGGTCGATTTGCTCGACTAAGGCGGTGCTCCAGCATGGCCGCAGTAAAATGACTGAAACAAGTATAAGAGTAAAAGAGTACCTCTTGAAATCACTTGAGGAGACACATCTACACAGAGGGATACACCTAAGTTGTCAGCATCAGTTGTGCAGCATCCCACCAGCAAGAGAGCAATGCTAGATGGATTGAAATGATTGTAGTAATCAATAAAGATTCTCATATCTTCTATTTTCCATTTTCTCCATTAATTATATATATATGCGCAGGAGTGGCTGTGTGGTAAGTAGCTTGCTAACCAACCACATGGTTCCGGGTTCTGTCCCACTGCGTGGCATCTTGGGCAAGTGTCTTCTGCTATAGCCCGGGCCGACCAATGCCTTGTGAGTGGATTTGGTAGACGGAAACTGAAAAAGCCTGTCGTATATATGTATGTATATATATATATATGTGTGTGTGTATGTGTTTGTGTGTCTGTGTTTGTTCTCCTAGCATTGCTTGACAGCCGATGCTGGTGTGTTTACGTCCCCATCACTTAGCGGTTCGGTGAAAGGGACCGATAGAATAAGTACTGGGCTTACAAAGAATAAGTCCCGGGGTCGATTTGCTCGACTAAAGGCGGTGCTCCAGCATGGCTGCAGTCAAATGACTGAAACAAGTAAAAGAGTAAAAGAGAGTAAAAGAGAGTATATACAACGGGATGCTGAAAAGTTCCTGGCTTTAAGGTTATTGTGAAAGGCTTGGTTGGAGGCTCAACGTTTCTCTTGGATTACATATGCTTATATTCATGTATGTATGTATGTATGTATGTATGTATGTATGTATGTATGTATGTATGAATGTATGTTTGTTTGTTTGTATGTTTCTGTCTACCATTTGGACACAGCACGCCACCCACTTTTCGCAGTACAAAATGCTCCATACCCTCCCACACACCCATGCACAGAAACATATCACATGTACACCACATGCTTAGTCACACATACACCCATATCCAGTCCACACATACACTGATACACACACATACACACAAGCCCACACACACACATTCACACTAACACACAAGCCCACACACACACATTCACACTAACACACATTGCCCATCCCAACCCTGTAAACAACCTCATACACACATACACATGTGCAAATGCACCACCCATGCATCTCTGACACATAGACACACACACACAAATATGTGCACAAAGAAATCTACACAAGGATATAAAATATACACATTCTTGCATGCTCACCCACTCACATATACATGAGCATGGTTCTTGCACACATACACACGCACACGCACATGCTCTCTCTCTCTTTCTCTCTCCCCCTCTCGCTTTATCTCACTCTCTCTCTCTCTCTCTCTCTCTCCCTGTTCCCCTCTCTTCTTTGTACATGTACGCACATACACACATTCACATACAAAAATTATATATATTTAGGCACAGGCGTAGCTGTGTGGTAAGAAACTTGCTTCTCACTACATGGCACCTTGGGCAAATGTCTTCTACTATAGCCTCAGGCCAACCAAAGCCTTGTGAGTGGATTTAGTAGATGGAAACTGAAAGAAGCTTGTCGAGTGTGTGTGTGTGTGTGTGTGCCTTTGTGTCTGTATTTGTCCCCCATCACCAATTGATGACTGGTGTGTTTACATCCCAGTAACAACAAAAGACACAAACAGAATAAGTACCAGGCTTAAAAATTAAGTCCTGGGGGTCGATTTGCTCAACTAAAACCCTTATAGGCAGTGCTCCATCATGGCACGGTTAACTTACTGAAATGAGTAAAAGAATAAAAGAATACCCACTACGCTCTTGGAGTGGTTGGCGTTAGGAAAGGCATCCAGCTATAGAAACTTTGCAAGATCAGATTGAGCCTGGTGCAGCCTCCTGGCTCACCAGTCCTCAGTCAAACTGTCCAACCCATGCCAGCATGGAAAGTGGCCATTAAACGACGACGACGATGATGATGATGATGATGATATACTGTTAAGGTTATTTCTCCAGAAACTGATTTTTTGCGATGTTTCTTATCGAGACATCAGATGTGAACAAATAATGAGACAAAAGACAAAAGTAGGCAATGAGTGTACATGCCATTTTTTGGGGGGGGGTTTCCCTCTTCATCAGCACCCATCAAATCCCACTTTTGCCTCCGAACACATTGCTTATAGAGCCACCACATACAGCGGTGTTAAGTTATTGGGTATACCAATTTACATATTAAACACATTCCTGGAGTTGGAATGCAAACATTAATGACTTGTAGGCACATGGTATTCCATTGTGCAACCATTATAAAGTATATTAAATGTTTTTATAAACCAACATTATGTTTTACTGTGTTAGCAGTGCTCTTTACATTATTTAATCAAAGTTTGCAGCAATATCAACAGAATAGTTTCATAGTTTGTTAGCAAGAAGGTTGTTTTATGTTCAGAACAAGTTTCTGCATTATCAGCTAATATGTGAACATTCCAACAAGAAATCTTAAGTCACATTGGTTGGCTAGTATTACTAATTCTATTGTTTCAACCATAGTATAGACATCTGCTAGCTGCACTAAACTGACCAGATTTTTATGAGGTAAGCAGTTATGGGATTACCTTTTTTTAAAACCTTGAAAATACATTGGTGAGCACCCGAAGGAGAAACTGAATCCCACCATTACATCTGGTACACCTCCCAAAATCCCATTCATGTACATGTCACATATATATATCATCATCATCATCATCGTTTAACGTCCGCTTTCCATGCTAGCATGGGTTGGACGGTTCAACTGGGGTCTGGCAAGCCCGAAGGCTGCACCAGGCCAGTCAGATCTGGCAGTGTTTCTACAGCTGGATGCCCTTCCTAATGCCAACCACTCCGAGAGTGTAGTGGGTGATTTTATGTGCCACCGACACAGGTGCCAGACGAGGCTGGCAGACAGCCATGCTCGGATGGTGTTTTTTATGTGCCACCGACACAGGTGCCAGATGAGGCTGGCAGACAGCCATGCTCGGATGGTGTTTTTTTATGTGCCACCGACACAGGTGCCAGACGAGGCTGGCGAACGGCCACGATCGGATGGTGTTTGTTACGTGCCCACAGCACGGAGGCCAGTCGATGCGGTACTGGCTACGGCCACATTCGGATGGTTTTCTTATGTGCCACCGGCACTGGTACCACAAGGATACAAATTCCATTGATGTTCATCTATTTTGATTTGGTTTGATTTGATTTGATTTTCACTTGCCTCAACAGGTCTTCACAAGTGTCACAAGAAGGAAGGTATGCACAGGTGGACTGACTACGTCCCAGGTAGGGGCCACAGGTTTTGGCTTCACTAGTCTTGCCGGGTCTTCTCACACACAGCATACTTCCATAGGTCTCGGTCTCTAGTCATTTCCATGGTGAGACCCAACGTTCGAAGGTCGTGCTTCACTACCTCGTCCCAGGTTTTCCTGGGTCTACCTCTTCCACGGGTTCCCTCAACTGCTAGGGATTGGCACTTTCTCACACACCTATCTTCATCCATTCTCGCCACATGACCATACCAGCGCAATCGTCTCTCTTGCACACCAGGTACAACATTTCTCTCAAGGAACTAACGCTCTGTCGAGTAAGTACACTGCCATTACACATCCATCGGAGCATACTGGCTTCATTCCTCATGAGCTTACGCATGTCCTCAGCAGTCACGGCCCATGTTTCACTGCCATGTAGCATGGCAGTTCGTACACATGCATCATACAGTCTGCCTTTTACTCTGAGTGAGAGGCCTTTAGTCACCAGCAGAGGTAAGAGCTCCCTAAACTTTGCCCAGGCTATTCTTATTCTAGCAGTTACACTCTCAGCGCACCCACCCCCACTACTGACTTGGTCACCTAGATAACGGAAGCTATCAACTACTTCTAGTTTTTCCCCCTGGAAAGTGACGGAAGTTGTTTTCTGCAGATTTTCGGAGGTCAATGCTCCCGAGCATCTGCCACATACAAAAACTATCTTCCCAGTTAGCCTACCTTTGACATTGCTGCACCTCTTATGTGTCCATAGCTTACACTGGGTACATCTTATAGAGTTTCTACCTACACCTTTTCTACAGATCGAGCAGGGCCATCTTCCTGAAGACATTTGTGGATTGTCTACCTTTCTACTTATTAGTACTTTGGTTTTAGCTAGGTTGACTCTAAGGCCCCTCGATTCTAAACCCTCCTTCCACACCTGGAACTTCTCCTCCAGTTCTGATAGTGACTCAGCAATTAGAGCGAGGTCGTCAGCATAGAGGAGCTCCCAGGGGCAACCTGTCTTGAATTCCTCCACAATTGCCTGGAGGACTATGATAAATAGGAGAGGGCTGAGTACTGAACCCTGGTGGACCCCAACCTCTACTTTGAATTTCTTCTGTGTACATGTTGCCAACTAACCTTACTTACTATAATATATATATATATAGATATATATATTATATATATATATATATATATATATATATATATATATTACACTACAACAGGTTTGTTTCAGTTTCTGACTACCAAATGCATTCACAGGCTTTAATCAGCCCAGGTTATACTAGAAGCTACTTGCCCAAGGTGTCACACAGTACGACTGAATCAGGAATCATGTGGTTAGGAAGTAAACTTCTTACTATACAGTCATGCCTGCACCTACAGCCAAACCAGTGCCAATAGCCATGCATGCACATAACATGTTTAACTAGTAGATGTAGTTGCATTCTATAAAAATGTATCTAAATTCCCCTAATGTTTTTCTGTTTCCCTTTTAGCTTTTTATTACTGTTTTTCTTCCTTGTTCACAAAATTTTGCACAGTTTATCTGATAAATTAATCTGGTGAATTAAAACATTGGCAGATAAATGAGGGTCAACAGTAATATTGTTTACCTGATTTACACAGTACTTTTCAAAAGCTTGGAACATATGGAAGTATTCTTGAAAAAGTTGACCAATATTGACTTTCTGGTAATCCTGGATATTAATCAAAAGAAAGGAAATAACTTCAAATGTAGGTTTTATGGAAATTTTCCATTCAAATACTAAGTGACAGTTTATACATAAACTTAATACAATAAATCAGGCATGACTAAAGCAGTTATATAAATAGTCATTTTTTTTTTTTTATAATCTATTATTCATGCTTTAGTCCAATCATATATTCTAGTTTGCAATCTGGGCTTGAGCTTTATTTAAATGAAGGTGTTATGGAAATTTTCCAAGAAAAAAGTGATGACTGATATGAAAACATCCTGTTTGCATGTTATTATAATGAAAACAAATACTCTAAAAGCCAATAGCAACAACATTCACTAAGATTTTCTCTGAATATTCCTTGCACTATCATCATCATCATCATTTTCAACCCTGACATGGGCTGAACAGGTCATCATAATCTGAGCTATTGGTCCCAAAGACTAGGTACTCATACATGTCATTTGGTTTGATTTCTAAGGACAGATGACCTTCCTAACACCAACTGGAATGTACTGGGTGCATTTTCTCATGGCACCAACGCTAGAGGGTTAAACAGTCTTGGTAAGACAGGACTAGAGAGACTTCATAACTCTTATAAGACTTTCTCTGCTCATTTATCCAACCACTTTACACTATCAACAGTACATGATAAATGTACTATAAATGTAAATTTGGAAAGGGAACAATGACAACAGAAATATCATAAATTTTATCATAAGAGATACATATTTGATAGATGGGGATACAGAAGTAAATGTAGATATAGAGAATACTCAATAAATTAGGGAACATACATTTGCACGAGGGGTGCTGAAAAGTTCCTGGCTTTGGGTAAAAGAAAATACAGAAGAATCAATTAATTATGATTTTATTCAACAGATTCACTCTCAGACTCACACACTTATTACAGTGGTCCTTCAATTCTTCTAAGCCTTGTAAAAACATTTGGAAGGCTGGGCCTCAAACCAGACTTTTTATGACACACTTAGGGTCAGGAACTTTTCAGCACCCCCTTGTTCAGGTGACAAAGAAGAGGAATAGGAGAGAAAGAAGAGAAAGAACAATGACATGAAAAAGGCTCTTAATGAGTAGGCGGGGTAGAAGGAACAAGAATATGATATGAAGAAGGCAGGAGTATGTAGATGCAATCAGAAAGAGAGAGAGGGAGTGATTGGTAATAGCAGATGGATGATGAGATAGTGGCTAGGGGTAGTGATTGGCCTTTTGATTCCAGGTTTTACTTTCATGCCCAGAATTTCTCCTAATTCTAATAAAGATTCAACTGCAAGAACTAAATCATCAGCATATAGGTGTTCCCATAAACAGCTAGTACTAGACTTCTCTGTAATGGCCTGTACAATATGATGAATTGGAGAGAGCTGAAAACTGAACCTTGATGGACCCCTATCTTCACACTAAATTCATTCTCACTTTACTTACTATAGCTTTATACATAGCTTGACCAACAGATTATAGAGTGTGGCACTCTGTCAAAGGGTTTACCCAAGTCAACGAATGCCAGTTACAGTTGTTTACTCTTAGCCAAGTATTTCAAGCCAAATTGCATTATTAGGAAAATTGCATCTGTGGTACCTCTTTTGAGGTATAACACTGAACTGCATTTCATCTGAACGAACTTTATTTCTGATCTTGTGTTATGCTTCTCTATGTGATCTTCACAGTCTGATCCAAGAATCTGATGGCTCTATAATTTCCTCTCTCTCTCTAAAGTATCTCCTTTACCCTTGTAGCAGCTTACAATGATACTGCTACGCCAGTCACTGACTTCATATTGTGAGCATCTCAGAGACTTTTCTTGTTGGTCCACTAGTTTTCCCTAACTTATTTGTTTTAATCACTTTATCTGTCTCATTTCTGTCATCTTGAATTATTGGTCTCCTAGTTAGGTCAACATGAGGTAGTCCCCCTTTATTCTTAATCCCATGCATTCCCCACACCCAACAGCTTCTCTTTATAACATCTCCATGCCTCTTTCTTATCATTAGCAGCAACGGCAAAGATGCCTTTGTCATTTCAGATTTACTTCTCTCTAATGACATCTGTTCTCTCTAACACTCTGTCTCACAATCATGAACAACTCATGCCTCTGATCCTCATATTATATATTTCTTTATTGCCCACAGGGGGCTAAACATAGAGGGGACAAACAAGGACTAACAATGCCTCTGGTCCTCACATTATAGAATAGGTGCATATAATCATTACTAACCTCATCCTTTTTATTGGAAGCTTCTTGTAATATTCCTGATAGCTGCTTGGTGAATTTTTCATTAACATGAACTAGTTCCTCTAAATTCAAAAATATTGAAGCTAATTCTTTATTTTCCAAAAGATTGGCTTTCTTCATAGGTATATAAAATTCCTGCAATGATAAAAACAATAACAATTTCTTTCATTCATTGTCTTAACCCTTTTGAGATCATCAATGCCTTCAGCCACCTCTACTTTCATAATACACAGTCTCTCTTTTTAAAGTGTTTATATCTAAAGTAAAAACATTTCATTATGAATATATCTAAGAACATTTTCGTAAATTATTTTCCAAATACCAGCTTAATAATGAAGAAGTTCAAGTATTTTATTAAATTCCCTTAAAATATTTTATTATTTTCAAAATTAATTAAGGAAGCATGGGTGGCGAACTTCATTAAAAATATACCGTATGAAGATTAAAAGAAAAGATTCAATTTTAACCTTTTGATGCCAACCTGCTGACTTTGCACCAAAATGTTAAGCCATAATTATTACTATTATCATTTTTGTTTGTAACTCAGGCTTTGTTGGAATTCCTGAAACCTTGCATGCATAGTGGGTTTGCTACCTGCAGCCTACAGTACCATGCTATGTTCTTTTCAACTATCTAATACTTGCCTGATTATTCAGGCCATGCCAAAAGAAGTGAACCTTTTGTAACAGTTCTACTAGGCACTCTATCCTGATTTCCTTTATATTCCTCTTGATGCCTTCTGATATCATCCCCAAGGACCCAATAATAATTGGCACATTATTATTATTATCATCATCATCATCATCATCATCATCATTATTATTATTATTATTATTATTATTATTATTATTAAGGTCGCAAGCTGGCAGAATTGTTAGCATGCCAGGCAAAATGCTTAGTGGTATTTCGTCCATCACTGTATTCTGAGTTCAAATTTTACTGAGATCAACTTTGCTTTGCATCCTTTCAGGGTTGATAAATTAAGTACCAGTGAAACACTGAAGTCAGTGTGGTCAACTGGTTCTCTCCCAAAATTTCAGGCCTTATGCCTTTAGTAGAAAGGATTGTTATGATTATGATTATTATTATTATTATTATTATTATTATTATTATTAAGGTCGCAAGCTGGCAGAATTGTTAGCATGCCAGGCAAAATGCTTAGTGGTATTTCGTCCATCACTGTATTCTGAGTTCAAATTTTACTGAGATCAACTTTGCTTTGCATCCTTTCAGGGTTGATAAATTAAGTACCAGTGAAACACTGAAGTCAGTGTGGTCAACTGGTTCTCTCCCAAAATTTCAGGCCTTATGCCTTTAGTAGAAAGGATTGTTATGATTATGATTATTATTATTATTATTATTATTATTATTATTATTATTAGTAGTAGTAGTAGTAGTAGTAGTAGTAGTAGTAGTAGTAGTAGTAGTAAGGTGGTGATTTGGTAGAATTGTTTGAGTGAGATCAGTCAAAATGCATTGCAATTTATGTTCTAGCTCTGTGCATTCTGAGTTCAAATTCTGCAACAGTCACCTTTGCTTTTCATTTCTCTAAAGTATTATTTTTTGTTTCTTTACAATTATTGACTTGCATTTGTTAAAGATGAACATTAATTGCACTAATGTCATTAATCTTTGAGGGCCAATGAAACCATGACTTCAGTCTCCTCCTTAGAGACTTTTATATTCAAGAAAATAAAATGGAAAACAGCATGTAAAATAGATAAAAAGTAAAACCAAACATTTAATAATCAACAATATAGTTATAGATATAATAGGGATTGTTAATGATATAAGAAGTATAATTAAATTCATTTAACCCTTTTGATGCCAACCCACTGGAAGCCACCTCTGGCTCTGTAGTATAAATGTCTTGTTTTCAAAAGTTCTAAATTAAAATCTCCCACCAAACCTTAGTCACAATTTATGTTCTTAACACTAGCTTAATGACAGCTAAGTTATTTTACTAATTTTTTTGTTATATTTAAAATTAATTGAAAGAAACACAGAGTATCTTAACAGAAATGTGGTAAAAAAAAATGGGTTAATCCAGGACATTTCTAACACTCTCTTAGCTATTAATGAGAATAGTATTGATTCTACTGGATACCATTTTTATAATAATTAGTAATATGAGACTACGAGACTTCTGGTGGTTTGCTGTGATTTAGAAGACAAGTCAAGTAAAATTGTGGTTATCTTTGCATACAGGCATATCCCCTATATCCTTCTTCAGCTGACAGCTGAGTGATCCTAATCTTGTAGGCTCATGGGTGTCAATGCTACATAAAAAAAAAACACCTGTGTCAGTGTCACATTAAGATACCCAGTGCTGCATAAAAGATCCCAGTACACTCCGTAAAGTGTTTGGCATTAGGAAGAGCATCTGGAAGTTTCTCTGAGACAAAATAGTATCATTCCATGTTTGTAGTTAGATTCTAGGTGTTATACCCACTGGTACTTTAAAAGAAGATTGTTTAAATAACAAACTAGTATAAAGTCTTGATCCCCACTGCCAAACAAATTACTAATTAATCACAAGTTAATCAGGGAGTTTCTACACCAGCAGTTCCCAACTTAAGCTGCTTGCATCCCTGTAAATGCAAGATGCATTTTAAAGGATGTAACAAAGATGGAAAGTATATCATCGTCATCATTGGCAGTGGCAGCGTTTGACATCTGTTTTCTATGCTGGCATGGGTTTAATAGAAGCTGACAGACCAGAGAACTGCACTATGCCAAGCTCCAGTGTCTGCTTTGGCATGGTTTCTATGGTTGAATGTCCTTCCAAATACCAACCACTTTACAGAGCGTACTGGGTGCTTTTTACATGGCACCAGTACTAGTGAAGTCACCAAGTAACTATCAAGACAAACCCCACAACTGAGTGGACGCAGTACTGAGGGAGATAGCTTAATGTCAGGTGATGAGACATTACAGTATGATAGAAACACACCTACCATATTCTGAGCGCCTTGTTTCCCTGGGCATGGATTCACTGAAGCTCCGGCGTCTGGCGACGGACTTGGTAAACACCCACAAGGTTATCAACCACCTCACCAACAACAACACTGAACACCTTTTTGATCTCCATGTGTCTAACACACGTGGACATGCCTACAAAGTCAGAAAACAGCACAGCTCCCATGACTTTCGGAAACATTTTTTCACGCTCAGGGTTGCTGAAGCGTGGAATAAACTGCCTGCATCAGTTGTTGACTGCCATGACACTGCATCCTTTAAGGCCCTCATGCTTCCCGAAATCCGTCGAAACTACACCTGATTATATATACACTTTAGATGAGTTGTAGTGCACCTGAGCACTGTACACAATTATTATTATTATTATCTTACAGTAAAAAAAAGGTACATGGCTACCCCAATGGAAAATGAGAGATGATGGTCATGAAGAGGTGTAAGGGTGTGTCCCCAAATCACTAGTTGATGAATATAAGAGAATTGGTCAAGTGGATTAGACAAGGTGAATGGGGAAGTAAGTTCATGAAAGTGTGAAAAGAGAGGGGAAATCTCTTATCAGAATCGACTTATTAATTAGCTCTTAAAAATAACTTTATTCTAATAAATACATCCAGGCGTAGGAATGGCTGTGTGGTAAGTAGCTTGCTTACGAACCACATGGTTCCAGGTTCAGTCCCACTACATGACACCTTGGGCAAGTGTCTTCTACTATAGCCTCAGGCCGACCAAAGCCTTGTGAGTGGATTTGGTAGACGGAAACTGAATGAAGCCCGTCGGATATATATATATATATATATATATATATATATGTATGTATGTATGTATGTATGTGTGTATACGTTTGTGTGTCTGTGTTTGTCCTGCCAACATTGCTTGACAACCAATGCTGGTGTGTTTACGTCACCCTAACTTAGCAGTTCAGCTAAAGGGACCAATAGAATAAGTACCAGGCTTACAAAGAATAAGTCCTAGGATCAATTTGCTCGACTAAAGGCGATGCTCCAGCATGGCCACAGTCAAATGACTGAAACAAGTAAAAGGGAGTATCTTTATTATTCAACATATGTAGATTTAGTCCTCAGTAAGTTATAACCCATAACTGTGTCTTCATTCCTCTTGCAATAGTATACTTGTGTGAATTTGGTTTCAATTCTCTTTTGTCAGTCAAGACAAAATCTACAAATCACCTGAATCCACAAGCAAGACCTGCAGATTGCAATCAGTTCCATAACAGTTCCATGTTTTGATAAAATCATGAATGAGAAGTAAGAACAAAGAAGTTGTGCATTTTCTGCTCATAATTGTGATCAATTTCAGTGTTTACAGATTTTTCTAATTGTTTGATTTACATTTGTATTTTATGCATTGAGTCAAGTTTGTTGGAAGTGATCTACAGATGCAGGGAATATATTACATTGGAAACTACTGCTCTACACAGATGTTCAACATGCTAGAAATAGCAGCTGAATTCCCTCATATCACATCCTACCATATGTAAAAAAGGAAGAACACGTTAATAGTCAATGTCTTAGACATACTTAAAAAGATGAGGTAGCCATGGCTAGAATGCTTTTGATCACAGGCTTACTGAATCAGATCTGAAGTTGGGCTAAAAAGGAACAACATAAGCAAATCACATTCAACAGTTGAATTACTGAACATTTGGTTATAAGTTCAAAATTCACTATTGTTATAGTTGTTTCATGATCTTGCATAAGACACATAACTCCACTGACTTCAGTTTCCCTACCTGATGTCAGTGTCTATTCCCACTTGATAATTGAAGGGTTAGTAATGATAGAATTGTTCAACAATATAGAAATACTTGTTGATTCCATGAGCAACTACGAATTATTTTTGCTAAAGTTTTCAAAAGTAAAAAACAACTTCTGCACGACATAGGAAAGTAATTCTCCAATAAATCTGTTCTACAGAAACCATGCTAATGCCCACAAAGGGAGAAAGAAATCATGACTGTGAATTAAAAAAAACTGAAGAAAGCTGGTAGAATTTTACCTCCAAAATAATTTTAAGGTCTCTGCCGTAGTTGACTTCTGTCTGTACAATTTCTTGAATGGTTTCTTTACGCTCAGTCCGTCTTGAAAGACACTGCTGACAAACGGTTTCATTGTTACTGGAAGTTTTATAAACCACAACTTCTGCACACTCACAGCAAATCAACCGCTTTTGAAAAAATAAATCAAATAAAGGTGTATTATTTCACTTGTAAAAAGGTGGTAATTACTTTCTAAAAACAGTTAACATAACATTTAATACTATAAACACAAGAACATGGAAAAGAGCAGTTATTGAGAATATTTTGCTTTATAAACTATATATTTATATCAGTCACAATACTTTACAATGAAAAATTTATCAAAATTTTATACTTATCAAATTACTATGCCAATTCAGTTATTTGCACAAGTTAAGTGCATAAGAATTTCAATCACTGATGCAATGCAATAAAGAAGAATTGAATATATACAGTTTCATATATATTAATAGATGTGGAAGTGCAATGGCCCAGTGGTTAGGGCAGCAGACTCGCGGTCTTAGGATCGCGGTTTCGATTCCCAAACCGGGCGTTGTGAGTGTTTATTGAGCAAAAACACCTAAAAGCTCCATGAGGCTCCGGGAGGGGGTGGTGATCCCTGCTGTACTCTTTCACCACTCTTTCTCCCACTCTTTCTTCTGTTGGCCTGCTCGCTTAGCCAGCGGGGTGGTGTCATTCGAAGGCTAAAAACAATGCGAACGCATTGGACTGGTCGGTCACGTGATCACGTGATATATTAATATATATAAATATGTGTATATATATATATATATATATATATATATATATATATATATATATATATATATATATATATAGTTATGGTATACTCCATTAAGATCATAGTAGAGTACAGTATAAGGCTCATCAACCTTCAGATTTACCCTGTGCTATCCAGTAGTAGTATTATACATACTTCCAGGTTTGTGTCTTTTTCAATTACATATATATATAATTATGGAATAGTTAGTATAAAGCATTGTGTGGAATATATTATATAAAATTTGTGGGTAAAGCCAGAACAATGTGAAATAAATCCAAGGCAAATTACAAGAAAACAGGCAAATGAATTAATGGTGACTTACTCTGCATTCCCTCTCTTCAGGAATTAGAAAATGCTGCAGATGTACATGTACTCCCACACATGTACATCTGCAACATTCGCTAATTCCAGGGGAGGGTTGCATTTGCAACATTCACTAATTCCTGAAGAGAGGGTCATAATCCTGAAATGCTGAAGGCAGGGCAGGTCATCATTAATTCATTTGCCTATTTTCTTGTCATTTGTCTTGGATTTATTTCGCATTGTTCTGGCCTTACCCACGAATATACATATACATGTATATACACATGTATATATACACATAGATATACATGTATGTGTGTGAGTATATATATATATATATATATATACACACACACACACACACATATATATATAATATATATATATATACAGACATACATATATAGGTTAGTAGAGTTAGCAGTTGGAATAACCATCTAAGGGATAAGAATATACATTTTACTACCAGTATAAATTACCTATGTTAACCCTGGGCATACATATGCAAGCATATTATGCTCTAAGGATACATGCAATAACAAAAATAAACAAGATTTTATCAGGAATCAAATTTAAATTAAGCAGAAAATGGAGAAATCTTGATCAACAACAATTGACTACCATCAATTATTATTTTTTAATACATAACTTTATCCCATCAAACAGCCATTTCTGCTTCCAATGTCCCACAGTGCTGTTAAAGAAAATTCTAAGAATAATATTCGTCATATTCTATAGCACATTCAATCTGGAACATGGAGCTTCATCAGAGTGACGAAAAATACATAAAATAAAAGAAAAGAAGGGCTTTGAGAGGAGGAATGAAGGCTTAATATATTTGAATCAAACCATTTTGCAGTGTAACACTTCAGGCCATTGAATAAATGATGAAGCGTTACACTGCAAAATGGTATGTATATATATATATATATATTATATATATATACAGATATAGTTAATCCAAACATGAAAACACAAAGAGAAAACACAACAACGCAAGGTCGTGGAACAAGTATAGTGTTATTGGACGCTCAGGAAAGGAAAGAAAGAAAGAGGATTTAACATTTCGAGCAGAGCTCTTCATCAGAAACATAGAAAAAGGAAAGGTCTAAAGAAGGGAAGACAGAGAAAGAAAATCGCCAACGATACACATGCGGTCACATATATATATATATATATATATATTATATAATATATATATATATATATATATATATATATATATATATATATGTACACATACATATATACATACATATATAGATATATATCATCTTCATCCTCATCATTGTTTCAACATCCGCATCACCATGCATGCACATGTCCATTGAAACTGGTTGAGACTAATTTTTCTTTGCTGGATGCTTTTCCTGCCATCAACCCTTACCTCTTTTTTCCAAGCAAAGTAATATTTCCCATAGCTCACATCTTAATGCACACATGCACACACTCAAACACACACACACACATACACATGTACATGTGCATACATTAGACAGAAGTAATTACAGAGGTATCAAACTAGGGGTATCAAATTGTTGGACCAGGACATGAAAGTTTCAGAAATAGACTAGTTGAGATGCAGTTTGATTTTGTGCTGGGCATAAATACTGCTGGAGCCATCTTCATCACCATCGTCGTCACCATCACCATCATCATCAATTAGCGTCCATTGTTCATACTGGCATAAGTTAGATGGTCTGATCAAGGCTGGCAAGCTGGAAGGCTGCACCAGATCCCAGTCTGATTTGGCATGGTTTTCTATGACTGGATGCCTTTCCCAATGCCAACCACTCCAAGAGTGTAATGGGTGCTTTTACGTACCACCGGCACTGGTGCCATTTGTGTGACACCAGTATCTGCCATTACTGTGATTTTACTTAGCTTGATGGGTCTTCATCTCAAGCACAATATAATGCCAAAGGTCTCGATCATTGCCTCCATGTGGCCCAATATTTGAAAGGAGCATTTCACATGCCACCAGCATCAGCTATTTTGCCTCTGTGCCACTGGCATGGGTGCCAGTTATGTGACACTAGCATCAGCCATGACTACAATTTCACTTGGGTTGATGGGTCTTCTCAAGCACAGAATATAGCCAAAGGTCTCAGTCTTTAGTCATTACCTCTTTGAAGCCCAAAGTTTGAAGATCATGCTTCACCACCTCATCCTGTGTCTTTCTGCGTTTACCTCTAACAAAGGTTCCCTCCACAATTAGAGATTGACACTTCTTTACACAGCTGTCCTCATTCATATGCGTCACATGACCATACCAGTACAGTCATCTCTCTTGCACACCACATCTGATGCCTCTTATTCCCAACTTTTCTCTCAAGATGATTATACTCTGTCGAACATGCATCTGGACATTGCACATCCAGCAAAGCATACTAGCTTCATTTCTTTCAAGCCTATGCATGTCCTCAACTGATATATATATAATGATATTAGGGAATATAATTCCAAACTTACAGGGGAAAATTCAATTTAGAAATACTAAATCAAATTTCACAAAATATAATATATATATAATTAGAAAAAAACCCACCTTTTATCAATTCAACAATGAAAAAATTTAATTATACCATATAGAAAAAAATTATATGCTATAGAAAAAATTAAGTTTAAGATAAAAACATATACCAATGATTAAGTAATGTCCAAAATAATAAATAAAACGTATATATTTGGTTATATGTTTTATTTATTATTTTGTACATTACTTAATCATTGGTATATGTTTTTATCTTATATAAAATTTTTTCTATAGGATGTAATTTTTTCCTATATGGTATAATTAAATTTTTTCCTTGTTGAATTGATAAAAGGTGGTTTTTTTCTAATTTATATATATCTCCATGTGTCTAACACACGTGGACATGCCTACAAAGTCAGAAAACAATACAGCTCCCATGACTTTCGGAAACATTTTTTCACACTCAGAGTTGCTGAAGCATGGAATAAACTGCCTGCGTCAGTTGTTGACTGCCATGACACTGCATCTTTTAAGGCCCTCATGCTTTCCGAAATCCGCCAAAACTACACCTGATTATATATACACTTTAGATGAGTTGTAGTGCACCTGAGCACTGTACACAATTATTATTATTATTATTATTATTATTATTATATATATATGTGTGTGTGTGTGTGTATGTATGTATGTATACACACAAATACACACACACACACACACACACACACACACACACAGATACATATATATATATCCAGTATATGTAACTGAGGCAGCATTAAATTAAAATAGCCTCCTGTGCCACATACTTAATGTATATACACTATTTGTTGGTTAATTACTGAAATATTTGTCCTAGGATAATATTTCTTATGGATGTGTTGTGTTAAAAACACAATAAATATTGGAGGGAGATGAAAATTTAGCCCACCAGTAGCCAGCTGGAACACCAAATGCATTTTGGCCCTTTTGGACCTTTTCAAGGATATTTATTCACAGTGAACCACATGTTAGTACAAGAATTCATCATCTCTGATATAGGAAACAGGGAAGAAAACATTCGTTGGAGTTGTGAATAGCTATCAAGCTAAATAAAAATCAGTATATGCAATTAAGGCAGTCTTAAACTGGAATAGCCATCTATGTGTCATACTTAATATACAGTTGTTGGCCAGTTACTGCAGTATTTGTCCTATGACATCTTTCACAAATATGTTGTGTTAAAAACAATAAACATCTTTTTAAGAAGCAGCTCCAATGCAAATGAAGTTATAAATAATAGTCCATAATATTTTGAATATAATGAATAAACTACTCTTTGGGTGGAAGAAAGGAATTTTACTTGATATTATTTGCTATTATTTATAGCTTTATTTATATTTTTCTCAATGTTTCAAGTGATCCAAAACATATCTCTTAATGACAAAATGCCTCCAATCATTCCAATTTTCTGCCAGCTCTTCTCAGTCAATCACATTTGTACCTAAGTTCCTTAGCTTGTGTTTTATGTATCTTTTCCTTTAGGTTTACTTAATGGACGTTACATCATTAGAGCTGCTTCTAATTCAAAACTGAATTTTGTTTCACTTGTGCAGCACTGTTACACATCAGCAGATAGATTTTACATCATTTGCGTATATACCTGAGACCAGCAATTCAAATTCATTTCAAGGTGACTCGGGAATGCAGTGGTAATGTGCTGAAATAACCACAAAATATCAATATCCACCAGTCTTATTCACCTATGGAGAGATTTGTTTCATCTGGTTTGAGGTGCTCAGTGTTTTGTAACATCTGACATTTACTTAAAGGCATAAACAAAACACATGCATTAAGTCTATGACATTGGTAATGTTTATATTATTAGAGCAGCTTCTGATTCAAAATTTTAATGTTATTGATATATCATATAAGTAATGGGAAATCTTCTGGAATCATTGAATAAATACAGCAAATGTTTAACAAGAAATGAATTTCACTATATAAACAACTTCAGATATAAAGCCAAAAATTTCTATAAGTTCCGCATGTAAAACACACAGGTTAAACAATTTTGGGGACATCTTACTAAAGCCTTTCGTAAAGCACATACAGAGTTTTATTTGAGATTATCTAAATTTATTTAATTACTTACCAAATAAAAGAGTCATAATACAATTGCTGTTTCCTTTGTCATTAATTGACACACTAATATTCCCCATGATTACATAATCAATGCAATAAAATATTGGCTGGATACATACCAAGTTGAAGTATCAGACTGCATTTAGAAAACTATCATTGATGATCTGAGATTCATATTGCAAAATAATTACTTCATATTTGATGACTTAGTATACTATCAAATATCAGAGACTGTGATAGGAACCAAAGTTGCTTCCACATATGCCATTTTGTTAATAAGAGAAGAGAATTTACAGAGAATCTACTCAAATATTTGGAGACACATTCTAAACCTATTTAAAGCGAAAATTGAAAAATACCTAAATACCTTACGGCTGTTTAACTCTGTAGCACAAAGATCTAAATAAACTTATGAAAGTTAAGAATCTTATAAATAATGATTGAATTTAGAACGTCCACCTTTTGTAGACATTTTAATCATGAGTAAATGAGGAAGAATAGAAATAGATACCTATTACAAATTTATAGATTCAAAACAGTACTTTCTTTTCTCATCCTACCATCTTAAACATATGGAAGCAAACATTCTGTTTAACTTAGTAAAAGAGCTATTCAAAATTGTATCAAACAAAAAACCTGATCAATTGGAAGACATGAAGAATTGAAAAATTTATTAATTCAAAGAGCATTTCCACTTAACCTTATGATAAATGGAATAGAAAGAACAAAATATTTAGATCTCATTATATGAGAAAAGCAAAAAGCAAAACCCAGATAAATGTTTTGCCATATGTATCTATATTTAACCCAAGAAATAATGAAATATTTCACTACATTCAAAACAATTTACTTATTCTACTTGAAGGCCAAAAAGAAATGCAAAACAATTCTGGAAAATCAACAGGTTATTGAAAGCAAAAGACAACTAAGACATTGAAAAAATACTAACTTGGGCAAAGGTTCTCTAACAAGTTCCCAACTCCATGGGTACTAAATGTAGTAGACCAAACTGTTGCTCATGTCTACATTTAACTAAAAGCTTGGAGTTAAAATTTAAGGATGAACAAGTCTTTAAAATGAAAGGAAATTCATTTGCAACTCCTAAAATTTGATTTATGTCATAAAGTGTTGTGCATGTTTGGAAAACTATATTGGTCAGACTTGAGAATCATGGTACATAAACAACAGATATATGGTGGGTAAGAATCAAGAAAAATCCCTTAAGAAGACATATACAAGAAGTAAAAAATTATCCGCCCTTTCACAATAACATATTTTTATTATTGTCACACTGCCTTCTGTGCATGCATGCTTTTAGTTGGTACTATTGTGATCGTGTGATCGAAGTTTGAGCCTGATCTTGCCATTTTTCTTTCTGGCTTTACAGTGTAAGCATGGCTGTTCCACTAGCAATGTGCACCAAAGACGAACAAAGAGCAGTGATCCAATTTCTTTGGTCAGAAGGTGTGTCAGGTGCTGAAATTCATCAGAAGCTTTTAACACAATATGGGGACAGTGCACTCCCATGTAGAAGTGTGTATGAGTGGATCAAGAAACTTAAAAGGAGCTGGACAAACGTGACACATGAATAGGGAGCAAGTTGCCCATAAACCTCCACCACTGGAAGATTTAGCTAGCTCAAGAGATGGTAATGGTGAACCAGTGAGTTATCGATGAGGTAGCTCATTCTCTGCAGATTAGTCATGGTTCTGCTTATCAAATCATCCACAATGTGTTCAACTTTCATAAAATCTGTGCAAAATGGGTGCCAAGAGAGCTTACTGCAGCGCACAAGTACAAACCTCTTGAGGTCTGCCAATGTTTACTCAGTCACTACAACAATGAAGGCAAGGGAATTTTGTGCAGAATAGCCACAAGAAACGAAACATGGGTCCATCATTATGAGGCAGAATCCAAAACAGACTATGGAATGGTAACATCCTGGCTTGCCAGCGACGAAAAAATTCATGACTCAGTTTTCCACAGGAAAGCTGATGCTAACCCTTTTTTGGGACTCAAAAGGACCTATACTTGAAGACTACCTGGAAAAGGGGTGTATGATCAATAGTGCAAGATACAATGCTTTGCTGGTCAACAAACTGAAGCCACCAATTCACACCAAATGTGAAGCATATTGTCAAAGAAGGTTTTGTTGTTGCAGGACAACAAAATGCCCACACACAGTTGCCAAGACTGTTGAAACCATTAACCAATTGGGTTTCGAGGTGCTGGAACACCCTGCCTACAGCCAGATGTCGCCCCTTCTGACTATCATATCTTTGGACCACTCAGAAATGGTTTACTAGGACATTGATTTCCTACAGATGAAGATGTGAAGGAAGCAGTGCATAAACGCTTGCAGGACCAACCGAAAACCTTCTTCTTGGAGGGAATATGCAAGCTTGTGGACAGCTGGAACAAGTGCATTGAAAAGGAAGGAGACTATATAGAAAAATGACATACTTATTTATCCTCTGCTTTTGTGTAAATACATTGAAAAAACAAGAGAGTGTATAATTTTTGACTCTCCCTCGTAGAGGTAGTAGCACATGCTGGAATGGAACTATCAAATATAAAATATTTCTATTTCACAAATGCTAAGACTCCACCATGGAACAGCAATGGATAGATAAAGACAATTTATGATGAAATATTAACCCCATTTGAACATTTGGCAAATAATTTCTATAAATTATAAGATAGAGATTACTAACAAACAATAATGGACGTTTGGGATACACATACATGTACAGATGAGCACATGTTGATATACTGATTGGATATCTTTTATCTTTTATTTTTTACTCATTTCAACCATTAGGCTGTGGCCATGCTGAGGCACTTGAATTTTTAGTCAAGTGAATGAACCAACCCCAGTACTTCTTTTTTAAGCCTGGTACTTATCCTGATCAGTCTCTTTTGCTGAACCAGTAAGCTACAGGGATGCAAACACACCAACACTGGTTGTCAAATGTGTGGGGAAGGACAAACACAGATACAAAGATACACCACATAGATATATATATACATATATATATATATATATATATATATATATATATAATATATATATATATATATATATATATATATGATGGATTTCTTTCAGTTTCCATCTACCAAATGCACTTACAAGACTTTGGTCAGCCCGAGGCTATAGTAGAAAACACTTTTCCAAGGTGCCATGCAGTGGGACTGAACACAGAACTATATGACTGGGAAGCAAGCTTCTTACCACCTGTATGCATGTATGTGTGTGTATGTGTGTATGCATGTGTGTGTCTTTGTATCTCTTATGCAGATTCTTCAATTTTGCTATTTACATGCCCTACTATTTATTTACATACCTTTCTATCTTTTACATTTTTGTATAGGGCTTGCAAGATTCTTTAAGTGAATTTGTGTGTTGGAAAAAATTTTGTTGTGTCTAGGAAGAGTCATTATGCCAATATCAATAACAAGTACACTGATTCAAAACACTATCCAACCAACTAACTGGTCATTTATTTAACTTTCCTGTATTAAATTGCAACATTGACCAGAAACCGAGACCTATGGAAGTATGCTGTGCGTGAGAAGACCCGGCAAGACCAGTGAGAACAATCAAAATGAAGCCAAATCAAATGATATATCAGAAAGCAGAACCAAAATTGAGGTCGATCAACATCAGTGGGAATTGCAGCTGTGGTTAAGTGAACCATCCATTCGTGTCCGCTGCCAGCCTCGCCTGGCCCCCGTGTCAGTGACACGTAAAAGCACCATTCGTTCGTGGCCGTTTGCCAGCTCTGTCTGGCCCCCGTGTCGGTGGCACGTAAAAGCACCATCCGTTCATGTCCATTGCCAGCCTTGCCTGGCCCCGTGCCGGTGACATGTAAAAGCACCATCCGTTCGTGGCCGTTTGCCAGCTCTGTCTGGCCCCCATGTCGGTGGTACGTAAAAGCACCATCCGTTCGTGTCCGTTGACAGCCTCGCCTGGCCCCCGTGCCAGTGACACGTAAAAGCACCATCTGTTCGTGGCCGTTTGCCAGCTCTGTCTGGCACCTGTGCAGGTGGCACGTAAAAAGCACCCACTACACTCACGGAGTGGTTGGCGTTAGGAAGGGCATCCAGCCGTAGAAACACTGCCAGATCTGACTGGGCCTGACGAAGCCTTCCAGCTTCACAGACCCCAGTTGAACCGTCCAACCCATGCTAGCATGGAAAGCGGACGCTAAATGATGATGATGATGATGATTAGTGCTTATCATTTATGATGAGATAGCAAAAAGGTTAAATTTCAAACAACCACTCCTTGCCTTCTCTGCTTTCACTTTTTCTTTAGCTGTAACAATTTCAGCTCTCTAAATATTCTCATTACATTCCTAACTTTCTCATTTCATTTCACATACTCTCAGGGTGTAAACCAGTTAGAATGTAAGTTGAAAAAATTTAATATATATATAAATGAAATATTAGTTCTGTTTTTTTAGTCTTTGGTTTTTCTAAAAAGATTGCTATTGTTTTAACATTCTTTCACATTTTCAGCAATTTTTTGTTTATATAATACAATCTGTATGGAAACTTTTAACCACATATAAATATCTTTTACTTGTTGCAATTATTAGTCTGCAGCCATGCTGGGGTATCATCTTGAAGGGTTTAAGTTGAATGAAGTGACTCCAGTACCTATTTTATAAGCATGGTACTTATTCTATTAGACTCTTTGCCAATCCATTAAGTTACATTGCCAAAACTGGTTATTACACAGTGGGTGTGTGTGTGTATACATATTTCAACTAACCGCTCTTAGGGTGTTAACCAGTTAGAATGTAAGTTGAAAAGATTTATTATACAGTAATCCCTCGACTATGGGGGAGTGGTGTTACCTTCCAAACCCCACCACAATAGGTGAAAATCTGCAAAGTAGAAACAGTACTGTACTGTATATTCTTTTTATTATATTTATATATTTAAGCTTTTATAAACACTCCTCAAACTCTTAGGAGTACCGGTTTCTTCTGTTTTTTTGTGGGTGAGGAACATAGTGATGGGCAGTTGCTGGTGCTGTCTTTTCATCTGTGTAAGGAAGTTTTTATAAACTTCCATGGCTCCATCAATTGTATTCCTGAACTGCAACGTGCAAATCATCTGGGGGTCCCAATCTTCTGCCATTCTCTGAAGTTCTTTTGGCAGCCTACATCTGCACACCTTCTCCCTTACTTAAGCATGTCAAGGAGTCTCACCGTCTTTGCATCTTCCTCTGGCATCTTCCTCTGGCACTTCTGTTCACTGCCAGAAGCCTTAGAAGGTGCAGAACATATGGGTAATATCATAGGGACTGAAATAAATTCACAATTTTACACACAAATGCAAAACAACAACACTCACTTGCTTCTCAAGTTTCATTTTCCATACAGTATGTACGTTTCTTTGTTTACTCATCTACGGTACATTATGTATTTTCTTTTGATATATCTTAATTAATATGTTATACAGTGCAGTATTGTACTGTTTTTGTATTTATTAATTTATTAATTTTTGGGGGTGAAAATGCTTATTTTACCACAGAAATAATTAAAGCCTAAAAACATATAAATACTTATCAGCTGCAGAAACCTGTGATATACTGAGGTGTCCATGATATAAATTTTACATATATTAGCCAGAAAAATCGCAGTGTATTGAGGGTACGATAAGTGAACCACGATATGCATGCATGCATACATACATACATACATACATACATACAAACATGCACACATACATACATACATGATGACCGTCCACTCGTGACCGAGGAAGACCATTGCCGACCTTCAGGAACATTGTGCGCTCTAGGACTAACTTATATTTTGCATTTGCAGCTCTGTTGGTGGCTAATGAGCCCTGCTCTTGACAAGCATACACAACTGCAAACATTGCAGACCAAGCTTTCCCCATTCACTATACGAGTCGTGCGCATCGCTTAAGTTCTTCATGCTGGATAGGTGCTCTCTCAAAAGTGTCGACCCCTCCTTAACCTGCTTCCTCCATCTGTGGCAATGACAGGCATTGTTCTCCCAGTCAGTGTCCTGCATATCACAGGCCTTTAATGAGGATTTGACACAGTCCTTAAATCACAGCCTTGGTTTCTGCCGGAGTCTCTTTCCATTCACAAGTTCTCCATAGAGCATCTGCTTAGGAATCCTGCTATCCTTCATTCTAATAAGGTGTCCAGTCCGATGTAACTGGTGCTTGTGCACCATCGCCCCAATACTCAAGATATCAGCTGTCCTCCAACATTGATAATGTGTCTGAGACATCTCTGATGAAAGCGTTCAAGGACCCTTACCTGACGTTTGTACAGAGTCCATGTCTCACATGAGTAGAGGAGCGATGTCAGTAGACATGCACGATACACAGCAACTTTTGTTCGTCTTGCGATGCCAATGTGGGACCAGACACGAGACTGAAAAGACCAGAAGGAATTAGTTGCTCTCTGCAACCTGAAAGATATTTCCTCATCCAGGGAGCAAGAACGGCTGAGTGTGCTGCCCAGGTAGACAAACTTGTCTACTACCTTCAGAATTGTTCCTTCAACCAAGATAGCTGGTTCCATATATGGATTTCCTGGTGCAGGCTGGAACATCACAACAGTCTTGTCCAGGCTAATGCTGAGTCTAAATGCCCTGCAAGAAGCAGAAATGCAATTCATGAGTATTTGCATGTCATCCACCGTATGAGTGACTAAGTCACAGTCATCTGCATAAAGGAAGTCACGAATAATAGGCCGGGAAACCTTTGAATTGGCAGCAAATTGGTGAAGATTAAAGATCGATATCTGACATATATTCCCAGAGAGCTAACCTTAGCAAAAGCATGAGTAAAAGCAGCAGCAAAGTACAAAGAAAAGAGAGTTGGGGCAAGGATGTCACCCTGCTTGACATCATTCTCTACAGGAATGGGTCCCACCATGGCACCACCAACATTGACCCAAGCCTTCATCCCATCATGAAATGATTTAATTATAGATACAAAGTGATCCGGACATCCAAGTTTGCCAAGTATTTTCCATAGAAAGGCCCTATTGACAGTATCAAAGGCCTTTGTTAAATCAATGAATACCTGGACAAGATCCATATTCTGTTCATAGCACTTCTCCTGCATCTGTCTTGCTGTGAAAATCATATCCATTGTCCCTCTACCAGATGGGAAGCCACATTGAGATTCAGATAGGACATCATTTACGAGACACCCATTCAGACAGGTAAGAAGAATATTTGCCAGAACCTTACCAGCAGCTGATAGAAGAGCAATACCTCTGTAGTTACCACACATTGTTCTGGCTCCTTTTCCTTTATATAGAGGAAGAATAATTGCATCTTTCCAGTCCTTAGGGATTGCACCATCCCTCCAGACTGCACTAATAAGTTCATGAAGGGACTGTGTGATGTAATTACCACCAAATCGCTTGACCTCAGCACAAATTCCATCCTTTCCAAGATTCAATTTACTTATTGATGTCATTACTTAATCTATTGAGGGCAGGGAGTCTAAGGAGCCAATGAGAGGTCTTTGTTGCATAGTATCAATCACTGTTACATCCACAACTGACTCATGGTTTAGGAGTTCAGAGAAGTGTTCGATCCAGCGACCTGTGATTTCTGTTGATTTAGTAAACAAAATGTCCAAAATGTCCAATGCCATTCCCTGCATATCTGGTTTTATATCATAGTGACTTTCTCCTAGAGACATGCTTTAACAAAAGCTGAGGGGCGCCTCACTCCCAGTGGTCTTTCAGCACGTCTGGATTACAAATTTACATTTGTACCAATAATAATTGGAGCACTTGATTTTGTAAGTAAATGCCCAACTGTCAATCTGGATAAGCTTGGATTCTCAGAAAAAGAAATCAACCGACTGACTTGCACATTGCAAATACAATCTGTAAGCAGGACAGTAAAACAATGCAAGACTTTTCTCAGGTTTAAAATGTGACATTGTTTTTGTTATTGATATTCCAATGATGGAGCCTTGTATCTTTATTAGGGACCAGCTCCTTCTTCAGAGAGAGAATTCAAATGATTAAAAACAGAAGAGAAACAAACATGTATGCACACACACACACACACACACATACACACACAAATACACACACGCACATATGAAATTGAATAAATTTCAGGGGGAACGGAAATTGCATGCTCAACTTCATTAGGTTACGGCTGTATCCAGGTTCTTTGAGTCGATCATATGTACAATGTTTAAGTGTGTATTAACATACATATTCCATGTATTTTATATCTATATGCATGAATTGTGAATCTTCCTATTATTGAATATATTTGTCTAGGAGTTCCTTATACACCTTTGTATATAAATATGTACACAAAATTATCTGAATCTACATATTTCTGAGAGTGGCTTATACCCTTCAGAATTTATATTCCATTTTTTTAAATATTTATATTTTCAAAGCTGATTTTATTTTCCATATATGCAAATATTTACCCAAAGAAACTTGCGCTATATATATATATATATATATATATATATATATATATATACTTTGATACTTTGATAGGTTTCGGCCATTATTGGCCCAGGCCATGTCTAACTTAATAGCACCACCTGGTAATATATATACACATATTCTTTCTGCATAAGTAAAACAGACAGATAGTCAGAAGCAGGCATGACAATATTCTAGGTGTGTGGATTAACATGGATTTTGAGAGATCCATTTTGAGAGTCTTCTGATAGAGTTAACATGATTTCACATCATGAATCTCTCAAAATCTGTGTTAATCCATGCACCTACAATATTAAGATGTGCAGCAAATGTTGTCCGCACTGCTTCAATGCAACATTATCAATTTAATTCCAGTTTGTCCATGCTTTACAAGCAATAGCATACACTCCATGTACTGTTTTAATAAAAGCAATTTCATTCTGACTAGGCCGTGTAAGACAAATTTGATTTTCTTAACTGACAATGTGAAACAATACATGTCTAAGAAGGCAGTTTTCCCACAGGATCAACTTTACAGCAGAAAGGCTTCTCATATCTGAGTGCCCTGAACATGTTGAATATAATTTTACAAAAATACACACACACACGCACACACAGATAGATAGATAGACAGACAGACAGACGGACAGACGGATGGACAGACGGACGGACGGACGGATGGACGGATGGACGGACGGACGGACGGACGGACGGACGGACGGACGGATGGATGGATGGAATCCCTTGAGCTGGAATCCCTTGTCATCAACTTCAATAGCTTACAGCTGTTTCTGCTATGATGAGTAATGCTCTCAGAGCTGATTGTCTGTGCAACTCCTATATAACTTCTTCAGTGCCATTAAAATGAAGTGTGTGTATGTATGTATGTATGTATGTATGTATGTATGTATGTATGTATGTATGTATGTATGTATGTATGCATGTATGTATGTATGTGTTTGTGTATGCATATGCATATGCATTTGTGTAACTTTCAAGCAATGTTTGTAAACAGTGTCAAGAGAACGAATTAACCAGTTCTTCCGAAAATCGTAATTCATAAGTCATTTGTTTTATTGTGTCTGGGGCAAGTCATTCTCTTTTAGTGCCTTGTTTTCTTTTTTTTATAAATTTTTTCGGGCCCAAATATATGCCTGCTTACACACACACACACACACACACACTTCTGTCATCCCTCTTATCCCTCACTGTGTCTATGTATATTGCAAGTTCAAGACATCATATGACATCTGAAAGGGAGTTGATGAGTTATTGAATAAATTTTATAAAAAAAAGAGTAAGGATGAAGAATTTCTGTGTTGATTGTTGCTGTTAATGTTGTTGTTGTTGTTGTTGTTGTTGTTGTTGTTGTTGTTGTTGTTGTTCTTCTTCTTCTTCTTCTTCTTCTTCTTCTTCTTCTTCTTCTTCTTCTTCTTCTTCTTCTTCTTTTTTTCTTCTCCTCCTCCTCCTCCTCATTCTCCTTCTCCTTCTCCTTCTCCTTCTCCTTCTTCTTCTTCTTCTTCTTCTCTTATTTCATTCTCCTCTTTCTGTTCAAGTTCTTCATCTCACTTCATTCTTTCGTTCTTCCCATTCTTCTTCTCTTCTCCTTTTCTCCTCATTCACCCCATCATCACCACTATCACCAAATCCATTGCCATCAACCACCTTCTCTTCCTCCTTCGCATTCTTCTTCCACTCTTCCATAAACACTCTCCTGATCAATTCTGCTTGAGTAGTCAAATGACAGAGTTAGTTGATCAAATTTACCATGCAGTCAGCACTAAGATATACAATTTCCAGCCTGTATTATCAGGTATCCTCATCAAAGAGGTTAGGCTTTAAAACATATCCTCCTCACTCACCCACTGCCCTACTGTGAAGCAGAAAGTATGTTGATAGATAAGTGACAAACACAGAGGTTAACTTGTAAATATTGCTTCCAACATAGCTTAAAATGTTCCACATGAGTATAAAGAGGAAGTTGGAACATTCATACTTTTCCTTCTCAGTGATATTTCTGATGAAACAAGGAATCAAAATTACATTTGTTAAGAACTAGTCTTGGGTAAATTTTGCCTAAACATTTGAGGAATAGCAACAGGTGTGAAATTATCTGAAGGAACTCCAGTATGAGTGGGTGATGAAAAGTTCTTGGCTTTGGGTAAAAGAAAATACAGGATGATCAGTTAATTATGATTTTATTCAACATCTTCCCCTCTCAGATTCACATACTTATTGCAGCAGTCCTTCAGTTTTTCTAACCCCTGTAAAAGAATTCATAAAGTAGGGCCTCCAACCAGGCTTTTCATGAAACCCTTAAAGCCAGGAACTTTTCAGTATCTCCCCATATATCATTTGTCTTTTATTTGTTTCCGTCATTAAACTACAGCCATGAAGGGTTTAGTTGAACAAATCAACCTCAGTGCTCATTTCTAAGCCTTGTACTTATTCAGTCAATCTCTTGCACCAAACTAATAAGTTACAGGGGATGTAAATAAACCAACACTAATTATCAAGTGATGGTTAGAGAGAAATACAAAGACAAACACACCAAAAAAACACACAAAGACATACATACATACATACATACATACATACATAAATACATATATATATATATATATATACACATATAGAATGGGCTTCCACACAGTTTCCATCTACCAAGTTCATTCACAAACCATTGGTTGGCCTGAGACTATAGTAGAAGACACCTGCCCAAGGTGCCATGCATTGAGACTGAATTTGGAATGACATGGTTGCAAAGTAAGCTTCATACGAAGCAGTATCAAAGAATTCTTGGACTAATTACATGTCTATATGTGTGTCTGTGCATGCATATCATCACTATCATCATCATCATCATCATTTTTATGCTCACTCTTCCCTGCAAGCATGAATTGGACAATGAGGTTGTCTATTGCAACACAGACTGAAGAGTCCCTTCTGTCATGAATCTGTTCTTCTTCTCAGTAACTAACCTGCTGGATATTGGCCTATAATAAGGTGTACAGAGTCCATAGCTTACTCATATGTTTAATCACTGTAATGAAGGTGTAAAACTCTGCAACTGATTTGGAGATAGCGGTAATCTAATTTTGCTTTAGAGGTTATCTCTGTTATGGGATTAGAAATAGGGCAGGAAATATCTTGCAAGTTTGGGAGAAATGGCCATCTCCATAACTCTGTATGGGCAGTTGGAGTATGCCAAACTGTCTTGATAAGTTGAAGCATTGTATTTGGTGGTGATGTTAACTGAACATCTATGCCAACTCACAAATGTATTGAGTGAATGAAATACAGTGCATGTTTATGAAGAGACAGATATACAGAGATAGAAATGAAACAAAGAAAGAGCATTGGAATATGAGAAAGAGATAACCCTAAATACAAAGGATTTTAGAATTAAACATACAAATAATGACATCCATCCAATCCAAACAAACATACAAAGGGAACATCATAGATAACTTCAGGCCCATCACTCTGCTCAACACAGATTTGAAGATTTTGGCCAAGGTGTTAGCACCGAGAGGTTGGTGCTTGTCATTGAGAAAGTGGTCGACAAGGCACAAACATGTGTTGTGCCAGGCAGGAGTATCCATGACAACCTCCATCTGATGCGCTACATCATAGACAGGGTAGTTAAGGAATTTGGCATGGGTGGGGGCACTGATCAATTTGGATCAATTGAAAGCTTTCGATAGGGTTGACCATCGCTACTTGGAGGCTGTCCTTAGAGTGGCTGATTTCGGTCCCATCTTCCATGGTTGAATCACCGCCTTATACTGCGGCATCCACTCAGTAGATCGTGTAAATGGTCATCTGTCCAGACCATTTAACATCAAGCATTCAGTCCATCAAGGATGCCCTTTCTTGATGTAGAGAACAGTAGATTCATTGTTGCTGTAATGGCAGTCTACATCTGCATATGTTCTCCCTTCCTTAAGCATGTCGAAGAGTCTCACCTTCTCTGCAATAGTAAGCATCTTCCTTTGGTGCTTAGGCTCACTGCCAGAAGCCTTAGAAGGTGCAGAACATCAGGGGGATTGAAATAAATTCACAATTTTACACACAAATGCAAAACAACACCACACACTCACCTCCTGAGTTTTGTTTTCTATACAGTATGCGCAATTCTTTGTTTACTCATCCACGGTACACTACGTATTTTATTTTAATATATTTTAATTAATATGTGCAGTATTGTACCGTATTTATATCTATTAATCTATTAAATTTTAGGCATGAAAATGCTTATTTTACCACACAAATAATTAAAATCTAAAAAAATATAAATACCTATTAGCTGCAGAAACCCATGATATACTCAGAAGTCCGCAATATAAATTCACATGTATTAGCCAGAAATTCCGCAATGTGATATGGTGAGTGATTATATATATATATATATATATATATATATGTATGTATGTATATATATGTATGGATATATATATATATATGTATGTATGTATGTATGTATGTATATATATGTATGGATATATATATATATATATATATATATATATATATATATATATATATATATATATATATATATATATATATATATATATATGCCCAATGGTTAGGGCAGCGAATTTGTGGTCATAGGATCACAGTTTCGATTACCAAACCAGGCATTGTGAGTGTTTGCTGAGCACAGGCACCTAAAGCTCCATGCAACTCCAGCAGGGGGTGGTGGCGAACCCTGTTGTACTGTTTCACCACAACTTTCTCTCACTCTTTCTTCCTGTTTCTGTTGTACCTGTATTTCAAAGAGCCAGCTTTGTCACACTCTGTATCACGCTGAATCTCCCTGAGAACTACGTTAAGGGTACATGTGTCTGTGGAGTGCTCAGCCACTTTCATGTTAATTTCAGGAACAGACTGTTCCATTGATCAGATCAACTGGAACACTCGTCATCGTAACTGGCAGAGTGCCATGTATATATACACACACAAACACACACACATAAAAATATTGATGATTTTACATCGTTTTCTGTACTAGCAAATGTGCAACCAAACCCACATTAACTCTATAAACCCACATGCCAAACCCACATTAACTCTATAAACAAAGACTACAAAAGCAGTCCCCCACTCCCAATGGGGTCATGCCAATTTCAACCCTTTCATCAGAAAGAATATATAGATGTTACTGATACCAAGAAAACAACATCATCTTATACTCCACTTAGTAATAAGTAGCATTCAGCTAAAGCTCTCACTATCACTCCAGTTGCTGGATCTCACTATCATTGAGGATTTATCTTGGTAAAAGCACATCTTTAACATAGCAAGAACTGCATACCAACTACTGACTCTTCTCTTCAGTGCAAGAACATGCAAGCCAAAATTTGAAACCATCACCATCATCATCATCATCAGCATCATCATCATCATCATTATATTATTGAGTGAGAGAGCAGTGCATGTCATCAAAGTGACACTGGGGTAAAATATATGAAGCCCAGTATACCCATCATGACTACCCATCTGATAAGGGTACACCAGGCACATACATCACAGCCATGTGTGCACGACATGGTGATCTCATATCAAGATAAACAGTGCATGACCTTGCAGGTAGGGGCCCAGTTAGAATTTTCTTCTGGTCGAGTAGCCCATCACGCTCAAAAGGTCCCTGAATGAGGATTGTTTAAGGATGTTGAACAAACCACCCATGTTTCCAAAGATGAATTATCCAAACCTCTAAGAATTCATTTCAGCACACGGCTGTGATGCTCCCCTACTACTTCTGCTCATGATCAGAGATGCACGTATCCTCAGCAACTAAGGGACATGGTCAACTGGTTAAGGTCAAACAACTGACAAGCAAATCTGTGGTATTGAGCAGAATATTTGCTGTAGCCCATCTTTTATACCAAGACAAAGAATGTATGTGATAACACTTCCAATCAGTTAAGCCATGAGAGCCATTATTATTATTATAATTATTATAATTATTATTGTTGTTGTTGTTGTTGTTTTGTTGTTGTTGTTGTTGTTATTATTATTATCATTATTAAGCCAGCACTCTCACAGCCATTAGCACATCAGATAAAAAAACTTAATATTTCTTCTGGCTTTTTACAATCTGAGTTCAAATTCCGCCAAGGTCAACTTAGCCTTTCATCCTTTCAGGATTGATAAAATAAGTACCAGCTAAGCACTAAAGTCGATGTAGTCAGCTATCTCCCATAACTGCTGGCCTTATGCCAAAATTTGAAATCATTATTATTATTACTGAGTGAGTGTGCAATGCATAACATGAAAGTGACACTGGGTTACAAATATACAAAGCCCAATATAGCCATCATGACTACCTGTCTAATAAGAGTACACCAAGCACATGTATCACAACTATATGTGTGTGACATGGGGATCTCATATGTACATAAATAGTGCATGATCATGCAGGTGGAGCCCAGTTAAAATTTTCTTCAGTTTAAGTAGCCCTTCCCACTCAAAAGGTGCTTGAATAAGGTCTGTTTAAGGATGATAAATGAAACACCCATGTTTTCCAGAGGTAAATTATTCAAACCCCAATGAATTCCTCTCAACACATGGCTATGATGCTCCCCAACTACTCCTGTGCATAATGAGAGATGCACATATTGTTAGGCACTAAGGGACATGCCCAACTGATTAAGGTCAAACAACTGACAAGTAAATCTGCTCTTGAACAGAATATTTGTTGTAGCTCATTTTTACACCAAGACAAAACATGAATATTATAACACTTCCAATCAGTTAAGATCAGAAGCAACGGTAGGTACTGCCTGTTGGGTGGGGGGTCAATAAATTAAGTACCAGTGATACACTAGGGTCGATGTAATCGACTTGCCTTCTCCCCCAAATTTCAGGCCTTGTACCTTTAGTAGAAAGGATTATTATTATTATTATTATTATTATTATTATTATTATTATTATTATTATTATCATTATTATTATTATTATTATTATTATTATTACTATTAATCATTTCTAACATTTGTCCCCAGGACTTATTCTTACAAACAATTAGAAGTGAAGAAAAATATAAACAAAATAAAGTTACGTAAAAATGAGATGGGCAGGTAGATATTGCACAATATATTTAAAGATAATAATAATAGCAACAACAACAACAACAACAACAATAATAATAGTGATGATGATAACAATAACTGGTCAATAGACTAGCAGAAATGGTTGTGCGTCAGACTAAATATCTTATAATATTTAGTTACATCCCTTTGAATTTGGAGTTTAAATGCCATAAATCCAATCAATAAAATAAATACCAGATGCGTATTGGAGGTTATTCACTCTTACACCTCTTACTTTCATATTTGTCATCTTGTAACAATGTTACAAACCGTTATTACCATTAACTGAATTTATCTAATTTGGATATTATAGACAAATGCCCCAGGATGGTTATAGCCTGCTGGCTGAAACTAGAAGAGGCATAAAACATTAAAAGAGATTATCAATAGACAGACAGACAGACAGATACATACATACACAATCCTATGACTATATATATATATAAAATAACAAAATAATAAATAAAACATATGCACATATACATACATATATGTACGTAGCTACATCTATATGTATATATACATGCATATATTGGTACAGGACACCCAAAAAACGTTGAACACAATGAGAAACGAAAACGTGTATATATGTGTGTGTGTGTATATATATATATATATTATATATATATATATATATATATATATATATATATATTATATATATATATATATATATCTATATATATATATATATATATATGTATGTATATATATATATGTATATATATATGTATGTATATATATATATATATATATATATATATATATATATATATATATATATATATATATATATATATATATATATACATACATATATATATATATATAGGTGTTTATGTGCACAAATAATAAAAATAATACAAATTAATTAGAAGACTGTTTGTGTAAACACTTACTGGTTTAGCAGCACAGTTCTCAAGCTTGGATGTTAACATGCTCTGATAGTCCAAACACATAATTCATAAGATTTCGATAATCAACAACATCATTCTTCCACACTAGAAGAATATATTACCCCATGAACAAGAGAATTGCCACACAATTTATCCAATAGTTCTTCGTTGAATATTGATCACACTAAATCTCTCTCCATATGTGAGTACCTGCATGGAGAAGAAAAAGTGAAATAAAGCGTTCAATATGTAGGCATATTGGTATCAATCTTCTTCATCTGCAATCTATGCACCTACAGGATTTTTATGTACATCTCTATACGCTGTTGTTTCTATGCCTCTGTATGTATATATGTGTTTGTACATGTGTCTCAATTTGTGTGTGTCTGTGTGTATGAGACAGAGAATGATACAGAGAGAGAAAGAGGAAAAGAAAAAGAGAGAGAAAGAGAGAGAGAGAGAGAGAGTCTGTGTGTATGTGTATGTGCTTGTATATCAGAGTATATGTGTTGTGTCTGCTGTATTTAGTTTGGTGTGTTGTGTCTGATATGCAGTTTCTGGTACATTGTTTCTACTGTAATGTGTGATAAACATTGTGTATACCGGACCAGGCTCTACTGAGTAGCTTTTGTGAAAAGATGTCTACATCTACCTTCAGTGTCTCATCGAAAGTCTGCATGTGAATATACATACATTCCTATAAGTATGTATATATGTATGTAGGTATGTGTGTGTGTGTATATATATATATATGTATGTATGTATGTATGTATGTATGTATGTATGTATGTATGTATGTGTAGATAGATAGATAGATAGATAGACAGACAGACAGACAGACAGATAGATAGATAGATAGATAGATAGATAGATAGATAGATAGATAGATAGATAGACAGGTAGATAGACAGACAGACAGATAGGTAGATATATATATAAATAGATAGATAGATAGAGAGAGAGAGAGAGAGAGAGAGAGGCAGGCAGACAGACAGATAAATAGATTGTATACAAATTTGTAAACTTATATGAACATATATACTTACTTCCATTGTATATCTGCTTATACATATGAATGTTTATGTGTATAGATGTGCATGCATGGATCTATATTGATTAATGAGTAATATATACCATAGCATACTACAATTCATTCATAAAAACAAAACACAATTTATTTTATTTTTTCTCATAAAATAATGTAAATCAAAACAAAATATCAACAATTTACCTAAATAAACATACAATTAATTAAAATGTATGACAAATAAAGACAAACACAGAATTTCAAAAATATATAACATGTACACATTCCTAGATTGTGTGTTATCTACGCATGTTTGCATGTATGTTTTGTGTCTGCATGTTGTATGTATGTATGTTGTGTGTATGTTGGATGGCAAGCTACATGTGTGGGAGGATTTTTGGAATATGGTATATTTATCATTTGTGTGATACATAATTCCTTATTACTGTACCATGTTGTTGTTGTTAGTATAATGTTAGTGGTGGAGATGGCAGAGGTGAAGGAACATATTTGTTATTGTTCATTCTCTAATCATGTGGGAGAGGGTGAAAGTGTGTATCTGCCATTTGGTTGTCATGTAGTTCTAGAACATTGTTGACGGAATGAGAAATAATTGTGCCTTTTAATGTTTCTGTCATTTCTGTTTTGCATAACAACAGTGACAGAATTGTGAATATATGATGTGTGTGTGTGTATAGCTATATATATGTGAGTATATATAATATGTGTACACATGCATATATGTATATATGTATAATATATATACATATATATATATGTATATACATACACATATATATATATATATAAAGTATTTGTATAATCCATGTGTATATAAATATATATATATATATATATATATATATATATATATATATATATATTTAATATATTTACATATATATATCACCATATATATATATATCATACATATGCATACATATATTTCTATGTATGTGTGTATATATATGTATGCATATATGTATACATACATGCAAACATACATGCATATATGCACACATGTTTGTTTAAATATGTGTGATAGTGTGTGTATGTGTGTGTGCGTGTGTGTTAGTGTGTGTATGTGTGTGTATGTGTGTGTGTGTATAGTGTTACAATTGATCATTTTGTAGAACAGTGAAATTTTAACAAAATAACATCTACATGTACCTATAGTCTTACTGACACATTCACATACACATTTCTCTACACATATTTACAACCATGGAAATTCACACACACACATACACACGTGTATGCAGGCACTCACACACACACACTCACACACACACAAAGTCACACACCTGAAAGACATACTCATGTAAGCACACTAACCTAAACACTCAAAAGCCAAAGCTGACAAACAGTTCTACAGTATGTGAGAAGACTGTTGTATGTTTCGGTTTTTGCTACATTCTTTTGGCTAATTGTAGCTACAGCAACCATCTCAATAGTAAGCATCGTATAGTTTTGCTGATGTTACTACTGCTAGTATGAAATGCTGGTATTCTGTGATGACTGGACAGAGGAAAGCTTCCAGAGCAAGGAAAGCAAGAGAGAATTGATTTTTGTATCAGCTGCATGACAATGTTTAAAGCTAGCTAGCTTTCTTCTTTCGCAAAGCCTGATAACATTGAGAGAAAATGCGAAGAGGAGATGAGAAAATGAATGGAATTAAGAAACAATAGAAGACAGAGAATAGTGAATAGAAAGCACTCACCCACGTCTGGAAAATGTATGAAGGTTATAGATAGAGATTTGTTTGTTTGTTTGTTTTGTCTTTGCTTTTTGTTGAATGATGAAGATGTGTTAAAAGAGATCAAGTTAAAGAAAAGAGAAAGAATGAAGAGAGAAATGAAATGGAAAGAGACAGGTAAGGTGAGGTGAGAGAAAAAGCGGAGAATGTGTTGGAAGGAAAGGAGGAATAAATAAGAGAAACAGCGAAAGAGAAATGGATAAGGAGACTAAGAAATGAAAGAATGACAATGTGAGAAGACCGAGAGTGGATGAGGAAAGAGAAGGAAAGAAAGAAAATGAGAGCAAGTGTAAAGGAGATGGAGATAATGAATGAAAAGAGGGAGGGGGAAAGGATGAAGCATAGAGAAAGGAAAGCTCATTGACAAAAAGAAATCAAAGAAAATTGCTGATTTGATATAAGAAAGATTGTCTGTATATGTTTGTGTGTGTTAGAAAGAGAGAGGAGGGGAGATAGAGAGGGGGAGTGTGAGAAAAATGGGGAAAGAGAAAATAAAGAAGAATGAAAAGCTAGAGTTCAGCTTAACTTCAGTGATGCAAGAACTAGTTTGAAATATGAAATAATGATTATGTCAAGTGAAATATTTCATGCAGCCATTTTGTACAGAAGCCTGTTGAATTGGATGAAAGAGAAAACGACTTGGGTAACTTCAGGTAGTATTGATGTGATATAACTGGACCAGAAAGTTGGTGTAACTGATTCAAGAATATTTGTAAAATGGATTCACAAATTTGATTTGTCTCTTCTTATGCCAATCAATGAAACACAACTTTAAGAATCTAAACTCACTATTGTTGCATCGAAAATTTACTTTCAAGATTTTGGCTTTAAAATGAAGCAAAAATGAGTGATGTTAAGACAAAAATTAGGTTTATATTTATTCATGTGTAACAAAAATTCCACTGTCTACTATAAACACCTGCTACAGTAGTTTGACCCTTTAGCACCAAATATTCTTCCTACTTTATGCTCAAACGGGCTGTATCTGGCTTCTCACACCTAATCTACAAAGTCATTCTAAACATAATCAATCACATCATCGAAATCTCAAAGCTACATGATAACAAATGATTAATTCAAAACAATGTGAATAAAAAAAGCAATACATTAGGCAGAGTAATCTGAATGCTAAATGGTTAATTCACTGAATAGAATCTCTTTAGTCTTAGCCACAAACAATGGAAATAAATTGGTGGTGTCATTAGAGCGTTGAATAAAATTGGCGCTTGCAAAATTTGTTTTGAGTTGTAAAAAAGTAACAACCTATGAGTAGTCAATTAGCAGGATCGAAACAGGCCATGCCCCCTCTCTTCTTTTTTACACACACACACACATACACACATACATGCATGCACACACACACACACACACACACACACACAATCTGTCCTCTGCCAAAACTTTCCCTGCAACCCAACACTCACCCATCCCACCACCCATGGTCACTGCCCACTGCAAGCTCCCTCTCACTCCCTCACATGCCTATCTGCACACTCTCTATGCCCCCAAACAACAAAAAACCTTCCCACCCTATCAGCCACTCCAATTTCTCTCACCATCACTTGCTACAGTCACCTCTTCCCCATCTCTAAACATATCCCTTCACACTCTTATGGAACACCCCACTTTATCACCTCTGTACCACTTATACTCCCTCCTGCCAACACTACTATTACCTGAAGGTAAGCTCCTGATGCATCACCGATACCATTTGTCTCTCTTTCTCTCTCTCTCTCTCTGACTGTCTCTCTATCTTTCTCTCTAAACTTATCTCTCCTTCCTCTCCTTTATTTTCCTACAGGGGTAGCCAAATATCTCCTCTACAGTTACACCATTATATCTGTTCCCTACTTTCAACAGGGCATTTGTACATGGATACAGATTAATATTATTAGCTTAAGTTGAAGGCGGGAGCTGGTTAATCTTTAACATGCCAGACATTTTGTGTCTTTATGTTTTAAGTTCAAATTCTGTCAAGGTCAACTTTGCCTTTCATCCTTATGGGGTCAATAAAATAAGTACTAGTTGAGCACTGGGCTCATTGTAATCAACTTACCCACTTCCTCAAAATTTCTGTCTTTGTGGTAAAGTTTGAAATCAGTAGTTTGAGTTTAAGTTATCCATTGCTAAATTTGTGTAGTTTGGGATATTTTACAAATTCAGTTACATGCATATAGTTGTTATATACATGTGTATAGTTGAATGTTTTACAACTGAATGTCTGTAAACCATTCAACTGAGAAATATGTGCAGCATCTATTTAAATAAGTTTGATCAAGCTCAAAAGATTATTTGACCTTTGCTTGAGCTATGTAGCAATTTTGATGGAAACAGCAAAAACTCCAAACTAACAATTTTAGAAATATTGAACCAGTGTCTAGATATCATAAAACTGAGCTATAGCAATATGAAACAAAGAAAAAAATACTGTCAGTTAATAGCATAGGATATTTTAAGTAAATATATAGCCTCAATGTATATTTACCACCTCAATCCTCTTCTCTAGCTATCGGTCACACTCTTTTCATACTCTCACAAATTTACCTGTTCATTTACCCTTTCTGTACCTCTATCCTTATTTCTTTCTCATATTCACCTTGCACTTTGAAAGAATTCCATCTAGCTGGGAAAGCCATGCATCTCCTCTTCAGCTAGACACGTGTAGCTCTCTCTGACATTCACCTCCTTCAATACTATACCCCACTCATTTGAGGGGTTTTGTCTTGTGAGTTACTTGATGACCTCACTTGTACTGGTGCCATGAAAAGGCACCCACTACATTCTGCAAAGTGGTTGATGTTAGCCATACCCATGAACAGACTTCAGGTATAAAGAGTGTTTCCCCATCCAAGTCTTTGCTAAGATAATGATAGTCCTGCACTTATGGGTTTACATAGGGAGTCATCAGGAAGTGAGTATTTCTTGAAGGATGAACCTTCAAAAAACGTTCAGGATGTTATTTAATTCAATTTCAATCTCTTAGTTGATGTATTTCTGTTATTGTTTAGTTGGTCCTATCTGCGATATTATATGGTATGCAAAAGCTATCTGCAATGATCTTAAGCCACTTCCTCCTTTCCTTCTAAAATAGAATCTGTCAATATCACTGATTTTGTAGAAGCTTGCAGTTGATATCAGGATCTCATGGATTTTAATACCTACATAATGGATTTCTTCAATAGACTCAAGTATCCCAAATATTGGAAAATGTTTTTGATATTATTTATTCACCATTATACATCTTTCATTTGCTGACAGGAATTATAAAGGTTTATATATTAGATAAACATGTAAGGAATTTCTGGATTTTTACCTTTTCACTGACAGATTTAAAAAATAATTTTTTGTAACTAAACACTTTCAAACTTCAGACACTGGTAGAATGTGTCATATAGAACGTCTTTTACTCTTAGCGTTTTTGAGAAAAGCTTATATTTAGGAAGTTATTTCACGTTAAAGTTGTAGTATTTCGGTAATTTCAACCAATCAATGATGTGTATTCAGCTGAATAAAATTACAGCTATTGTTTGTCAACAACAACTATCAGTGGTGTATATTTCGTTTGTCAGTGTTATTTACGACATCGTTCGTGTGTTTGTACTGGTTTTAGCTTTAAGGTTTTTGGGTTAGGGTTTTAGGGTTAGAGTGTTAGGGTTAAGATTTTAGGGTTAGGGTTAGTGGATACTTTGCCTGTGGATACTTTTGGATACTGTCATGCAATCATAGCGTCAACCACTTTCCACCTCAAGCCAACAGGGCTAGACTGAGGGGATAGTAAAAGGCCTGACAGTGTAACAATTTTCTCCTTCTGTAGCAGTAGGCTCCTCATCTGGGGTGTCACATACTGTGACACCTCCTCCAGCACCAACTTGGTGTGTTCAGCTACCAGCTCAAACCCTACTGCTCATCAGGGTGAGAAAAGCAAACTGTCATGGCATCAGTCACTCTCTGACAGGTTTATGGTCAAGCTTGTAGCAGTGGAAACCTCCAACATTCTCGGCCTCTGGACCATAATCCTGTTCACCACTATTGGGACAGATATGGCCATCCACAAGTACAAGCCCTGTGAGTTAGAGTGGCTATTCCAGTGTAACTAACTATCTCATCGTCCCCTCGGGCGTCTTTTCCATTTTGTTTGCTGGGACCATAAGAAAGTCTGAATTACAGGAAATTGTACATTCCCCTCCTTAATACAAAGTCACCCCATATAAATTGCCCTCATAAAATAGTTATTACGTTTTTATCAAATTACTTGGCACATTCAAGTATCGTAAGTCCAACATCCCAAACACCCCTTTTCATATTGCTCCAGTCCATTTAGCTGAAAACGAATACCAGCTGGGGGTTAAACCCTAAAATAGATTGACGTCCCATTCACTGGGAAGTATTGTATTCTTGGTTGCCTAATGAGCCTGTAGTTTCATGAAAGGCCTATGACATTTGGTCGGATTCTGATAAAAATTAATTTAAAGTGACGATAGCTCGATTTCTTTTTTTAATGTAGGGGTTGTACAATCCTCTGTTATGGAGCCCTCAATTAGGCAAACTTATACTCACCTACAAAACAAACCAAAAACACTACAAACAAGTACTTTAAATTCAATATTCAGTCCCTGCCATTGGACAACAAATCACCTCTGTGAGAAAAACATCATCTATATACACCACAACCCAAAACACTGCAACAGTCTCCTAAAAATACGATCTTTCCTATGGGCCAATAACGGATCCTTTCTACATGGTCGCTAGAAATAGCAGTCAAGTCTCACTCAAATTACATTAAAGCTCACATTAATTAATGTAGATGTACAAAACTTAAAGAGACTACATGGCTATGGCTGGTATCTGTTTAATCTTGGGTGTAATCAAAAAGGGATGACATTGGCTAAACAATATTATTTCTCTCCCCAGTCAGCTCTGTAAAGAACATGCCAACACTGAAAAAGAAAGGGGCAAGGGACAAATAGGAACAACACCAACAGCTTCACTAACCACAAAACAGACTTGTATCCTAAACTCAATTGCCAGGCAATGTAACAAGGTTTGAATTAGATAGAATCCAGAGAGAGGTGGGGAACAGAGTTTATCTCTGTAGTGGACTAATATTTTATTTATCAACTCTAAAAGAATAAAAGGCAATGCTGCCCTCGGTGCAATTTGAACTCAGAGAGCAGAGAGCTGGCATGAAGCACCACAAAGCATTCTGTTTGACACTTTCACGATTCAACAAATTCCCTGCCTGCAATGGACTGTCACGCTCTCAACAGAATCATCTAACCTGCTCTACGTTGTAGCCACCTCTAGAATCTGCAGGTATACAGCAATATACCAGAGCGGAGGGAGTGCATCATGTCCATAACTGTCACACTGCACTGCAACGATTCATTACCACATATTGCAATATGGTGTATGGTTTTCAGCTGGATGGACAGATAGAATAACTGGAAAACAGTAGATCTGTAGGTAGGGTCTAGTCGTTTGGTGAACAGACCTGTGGAACTGGTGCTACATGTCTGTTTGAGCAGGATTGGTCTGGATCTTCATCCCAATGAGAAGGTTTGAACCAACAATTGGAGCTTTGACATAGTCGCTTGACTTACTAGTCAATAATAGCAGCCAATCACTTATATTGCCTCTTTTCATCTTTAAGAAGAGAAACAAAAAAACATGGGATGATATGATCCTAATTTACTTTATCTGAAAAAATATGGGATGGTCACGACTGAAACTCTTTTGATTAGATACAGCAGCAATTCTAGTGATAGTGATAACAAGGTTGGCTCGCTGGTTAGTAGTTAATAGTGTAGAAAAAGGTTGTCTCTCAGTAGAGAGTGAAAGAGCAAGGAATGCATGGTGCTGACTAGAAAGGAAGAACGGATAACGGTGGCATCGTCTTTCTTATGACCGAAAGGAAAGTGCTGCTCTTGGTCATGGCTGATGCAGAAGGGCATGTTGCTCCTTGGTGTGCTGACACAAAAAAGAGTGTTGCTCCTTGATCATAGCTGACACAAAAGAAAAAGAGATAGGAACTGTTCTCTGCTATATAGACTATGGTCAGTAATGTAGGTCAAACCCTAAACAAAGGATTGACCTTTCCTTGACCAGCACAGGTCCTTGGGGATCAAGTGTTTCTCTATCAATCATCTGGTGCGGAGAGGATTTCCCGCTTGATTTGACAAGTAACAAGTGGGTAGATTTGGTTTCCAATCTCAGGCAGGGCGAAGCAAGGTCCCTACAATCTGCTTAATTGGAGATAATCTGGTGTAAACAGCAGTTGCTGTATTGTTTTTCATTTTCACAACCTAGTGGTTGAGGGAACCTGTGGAAGAGGTAGACCCAGGAAGACCGGGATGAAGTGGTGAAGCACGACCTTCAAACATTAGGCCTCACCAAGGAAATGACTAGTGACCGAGACTTTTGGAAATATGTTGTGCTTGAGAAGACCCGGCAAGCCAAATGAGACCATAACCTGTGGCCTATGCCAGGAGCATAACCAGCCCACTTATGTGTACCTTTTCCTTCTTTGGTCACTAAACTCTGCTTGTGAAGACCTGTTGAGGCAATTGAAATTAAAATCAAAATCAAATTCGATGACTGGCATCTGTGCTAGCAGGGTGCAAAGAGCACCATACGAGTGTGATCGTTGACAGAGCGGCTAACCGGCGTCCGTGCCAGTGACATATAAAAGGACACCATTCGAGTGTGATCATTACCAGCGTTGCCTTACTCGCACTTGTGCCCGTGCTAGTAGGGTGCCAAGAGCACTATCTGAGCGTGATCGTTGCCAGAGCAGCAAACAGGCTTCTGTGCCGGTGGCACGTAAAAGGGCACCATTCGAGCGTGATCGTTACCAACGTCGCCGTACTGGCACCAGTGCCAGTAGCATGTGTAAAAAGATTTGAGTGAGGTCATTGCCAGTACTGCCTGATTAGCCCCCATGCCGGTGGCACATAAAAAGCACCCACTACACTCTCGGAGTGGTTGTCGTTAGGAAGGGCATCCAGCTGTAGAAACTCTGCCAGATCAAGATTGGGGCCTGGTGCAGCCATCTGGTTTGCCAGCCCTCAATCAAAATCGTCCAACCCATGCTAGCATGGAAAGCGGGCGTTAAACGATGATAATGATGATGATCGCCTCACCCACAGAAAAGCATTATTTTTCATGACAAATTCCAATATAATCATCTAACACGTATTTATAAAAAATTTCATTAAAAAATATCCATTTTTCTGGAAGTTATGAGGAGTTAATATCCCCTCAGTTCTGAAGCAGTCAGGGTTATCCAGAAGTGATGGAAAGAGACCAGATGGTCTTACTCTCTGTCCCTGGGTTAGAAGTAGGACGCTACAGTCTCCAACTCCTTTGCTCTCTCCCACATCCTGGATGCTGCAGTTAATGGTAAAGTCACTGCTTCCATAGCCGAACGGAAGAAAACCCTGAAGTATCAGGACCTGACAGGGAACTATATTTTCCAACCTATGGTGTTTGAGATGTTCAGAGAGACTGGGCCACAAACCGCAAAGTTCTTGTCAACATTAGCAGCTCGCCTCTCCGAGGTAACAGGCGAGGCTGGTGAGGACGATTGTCTTTCCGAACGTCTTAGCTTCACCATCACCCATGGTAATGCTGCGAGCGTGCTGGCTTGCTTCAGTAGGTTCCGTTAAACCTTGTGGTGTGCAACTAGTTGCTGTGATAAAAAAAAAAAAAAAGAATTTTCATGGACATCAGTTACAATAAGAACAGAAGTAAACAAAGCAGGTGATGCACACGGGATCCAGACAAAAACAACTAGATCTTAGGAGGCTTTTGTCCCACACTTGCATACGGGATCCAGACAAAAGTCCCACGGTTATATTTTTCGGTTATTTTTCTTTTTATTTGTTGCAGTCATTAGACTGTAGCCATGCTGGGGCACCACCATGAGGAATTTTTAGCCGAATGTATCGACTCCAGAATCATTTTTAGGTGACTGTCAACCAGCACATGAAGTTAAGCCTAGGTCTCTCAACATGCTAGAAATAACAGCCAAATCTTTAACAAAAATTCTATAATTTCACGTAAACAAAAACGGAAATCGCGGTTGTAAAAAAAAAACTTTTAGGATCTTTTCCTTTTGAACGGCAGTTTTCAACACAATTTCTAGTTAACTAAACACTTTTAAACTTCGTATACTGGTAGAATGTGTCCGAAGTTTAAAAGTGTTTAGTTAACTAGAGATTGTGTTGAAAACTGCCGTTCAAAAGGAAAAGATCTAACTTTTATTTTCTAAAATATCAGTTTTTAAGTAAACAAAATATATTCAATCGAAAATAATAGTAGAATAGAATAACATAACACAAGAATCTTTACTATTCAACGTACATATTGTCTGAATTCTAACAAAAAGGAAAGCATTTACTTCAAGAAATGTGTAGAAACATAAAAATGATTAGTGCGGGCGAAAGTAAAGAATACGTACACCCAACGTTTTGGGTTAGGGTTTTTGGTTCGCCGGAAACGGGTGGTGTACGTATTCTTTACCTCCGCCGAAAGTACATTTGAATGACTAGCCTTCGGAGCCATAATTCGTTAGAACTTCAACGGCTGGATAAAGTTCAGAAGGTCAGCTCATTGTAATTAATATGTAAGTGCTGAGAGAAGAAAACAAGACTTTAAAATTAAATTTTTAAATGCTGATTTTTCTGCGACTAAAAATTCCTCGAGGTGGTGACCCAGCATGACCACAAGTAAAAGGTGAGAGGGAAAAAACCCGAAAAATAAAACCTTGGCTTTTGTAAATATTTTGATAATGAAACTTTTGTCCAGGAGATCGGCCTACTTTTGATGCATTTCCGTAATCAACACTATTTAAAGCGGAGGGGAATTCCAGTTACAAATGAAAGTAACTGTATAAATGCTAGTGAAAAAAAAAATAGTTTCTTTCTATCATTTCATATTCAAACAGAGAGGTAGGTAAAATTGAAATTGAAGTTTTTTTTTTTCTTTTTCCTTTTCAGAAAAAAACCGAAGTTGTATGTCTTGATTAGCCTTCGCGATTTTTGTGTTGTTTTGTACTTTCAAAATATTGCTTACAAGTTTATGACAATAATTGATACCGATTTCTTTGCTCTGAAATTCAGCGTCAGAAACAAAAAAAAAAATTCAGCCATTTGACTACGGCCATGCTGGAGCACCGCCTTTAGTCGAACAAATCGACCCCAGGACTTATTCTTTATAAGCTTAGTACTTATTCTATCGGTCTCTTTTGCCGAACCGCTAAGTTACGGGGACACACTAGCATCGGTTGTCAAGCGATGGTGGGGGAACAAACACAGTCACACATACACATATAGATACGATGGGCTTCCTTCAGTTTCCGTTTACTAGGTACTACTTGAGAACAGTGGTCCCGGTGCGCGCACTCGCGTACTCGTGCAAAGTCGATCCTTTGTGTTATTTAATTTGTTTAAAAACTTATTTACTTTGTTCTACAAAAATTATTTACTTTGTAAAAATTTATTTATTTTGTGTTTTATTTACTTTGCTAGGTAGTCGTTCTAGGATCGACTAGTCACGACTAGCTAGCTCGGATGCGCGCACCGGGACCACTATTCTCAAGTAGTACCCGTTTACTAAATCCACTCACAAGGCTTTGGTCGGCCCGAGGCTATAGTAGATGACACTTGCCCAAGGCACCTCGCAGTGGGATTGAACCTGGAACTATGTGGTTGGTAGCCACTCCTGTTCAATTTGTGGATATACGAAAATACGCATATTTCTGTGAATGCGTTCTTAATAATGACCAGCTCTTCGTCGGTATATTTACACGGAGTTCAAATTCCGCCGAGGTCGACTTTGCCTTTCATCCTTTCGGGGTCGATAAATTAAGTACCAGTTACGCACTGGGGTCGATGTAATCGACTTAATACCTATGTCTGTCCTTGTTTGTCCGCTCTGTGTTTCGCCCCTTGTGGGTAGTAAAGAAATAGGTATATTTACACAAGTGTACCCCGCCATCCAACTTTGTTACCAGAAAAAAAAAACTTGCAGAAAAATTAATATTTTTTTATAAAAATCTTTTACATATACGTTTCAGACGGTGTAAACTTCGATTATATCGGAATTTGTTTTGAAAAACTTCGGATAATTCATACTTGTCAACTTTGTTTCCACGGCATACTTACACAAATGTGTCCCACAGATTATCTTTCCTCATAACTTTCAGAAAAATTGATATTTTCTGATGAAATTTTCTACAAATACCTCTATAACATTTTTCTAAAAAATTTTCCTGGAACGAATGTATAACAAAATCTGGATCCTTTCTGTTTTTGCTCGCACTTTGATGTAGATTACGATTATATCGTAATTTAATGTGAAAAAAATATTTGGTGGCCATGTACAGCCTTTTTTTTTGTTTTACATTAAATTCCTATATAATGGCAATCTACAAGGTATTTGCTGAAAATTTCATTAGAAAAAGATTCACTTTTCTTAGTCATGAGGAAATAGCACAACTACACTTTATTGCCTCTCTCCTGATTTTCATTCTTCAAAGCTTTAACTTTTTTTTTTTTACCCTAGTCAACAGCGTTTTAGATTGAACTAGTTACAACACTCACGATATCTTGGCTCTGGGGCACCTTAACCTTCCAAAATTTGAAGCCATCATTATTAAGGCGGGCGAGCTGGCAGAATCGTTAGCATACCGTCTTTACGTTCTGAGTTCAAATTCCACCGTGGTCGACTTTGCCTTTAATCCTTTCGGGGTCGATAAATTAAGTACCAATGTAACACTGGGGTCGATGTAATCCCCTCCCCAAAAATTGCTGTCCTTGTGACAAAATATGAAACCATTATTATTATTTCTTCGATTGGCCACAAGGGCCCAGGGCATGGAGGAGAATGTGACGAACCTTCGGTATAGGTACATGCGTGATTTTGTTTACATTTCTGAAGATAAGAGAAACCCTTCTCTCCCACCCGAACACAAACCCTTACCCCACCCCACCCCATATATAAAAACAGCGTAACTTCGGTATAAGTACCGGATACATTTCAAGAAAGTGTTTGTTTGTTTTTTTATATATGGGGGGGGTTAGGGGGGGAGAAAAGTGTTTCTCTTAGAAGAAAATTGGGTGAAGGGCCCTGCTATACACACACAGCTCTACCAGAATTAAGTTTCGTTGGGCGCGTCTTCTCGAAAACCACATATTTGCCTGTCCACTGTTATCTCTTCAATGAGTTTCATGGTCCTGATATGTGTGTGTCGAATGCCTTTCACGTTAGGATCATGTATAATTAATATGGGTGATTTTTCAATACATGTACAATTATTGTATTTCAGTTTAATAATTTAAAAACAAATTGAATATCAAATAAATCCTATTTTTACGCATATTATGATTTCTTGTCGACAGAGGTTCAAATGTAGCGATTAAAACTGAAAGTTTGATTACTGTCAAATTCAGCTGCTGTAACTTCCTCGTACATGACGTTGAGATAAGAAGAGTAACGTACATTGCAGGTTATCATTCAACATAGTTTCATAGATTTTATGTTGTGCAACCCTAAACCCTAACGTATAGTTTGGGGTTTTTTTTCATTTTACGCAAAAAGATTTCGTTGAGGATTTTTTTCCTTTTACAATTATTATTTACTTCGACTGTTTCACATGACTTAATTGGCTTGTTACTGCGGAAGCAGGCACCAATATGTTTGTAGCTTTCAATTGGCTAAAACAGACTAGACCTTGGCTTCTTACTATGGAAACAGGTACCAATATGCTAAAATTACCCCACATTTGCAGACTTTATAAGTAATTAACTTTTTATTAATTAATTTATGGCAAAAATGAATTTCATTTCCACAATTAGCATACAAAACAACATGAGTACACCAAATTTGAAATCAAATGGAACAAAATTAAAAGAATTAAAAAGTGTGAGCCAAACCGAAAAGGTACCAAAGTCAGATTCAGTGTAAAAAAAAAAAAGTTGCATCGATATACCAAATTTGAAACATTTCACTTAATCTTAAAATTAAAAAATCTGTGACAGCAACAGAAAAGAACCCCTTACACAAACAACTCTAGGATCTGTAAATGCTTCTTCTATTTCTCCCATTTCTTTCTGTTCATGCTTGACCTCTTTAATAGACAACATTCTCTCCTTACTAACTAGAATCATCTCCAACAGTGATGTATTAAATTCTACAACTATTGAGGAGTCTTAGATTGTTGGTTTCAGAGTTGAGTAAATTGATTGCTGAGTCTTTCACAATTTACAGTCAAAACACATTTTAGCCTCTACTCTTTTTGATCACTTACATCAATATTCAAGATGCTACTTATTTATTACAAGTGCCAAATTTTCTAGAGGGTGAGCTCACACTTTACTGGGGCTTATTTAGCCCAGATGAGCTCTACATTTCCATTACTCTCAGTCAGAGTTGATGTATGTGAGAAATGAGTTTTCAGTATGACAATCCTTCTCCTCAATTCCAGAAGGACTATCATGCTGACTGAATGACGGTCACTTTGCTCACCAAAATTATATAAACCTAATTATTAAACATGCCATAACCTGAGTAAATATCCCCTCAATTCTGAAGTCAGTGGGTTGTCCAAGGAAACTAAAAAGAAACCCAATACTCATTACTTGCTACTTAGCGAGACACGTATACTTTATATGGGATATCATTGTTAGGGGGGATTCTTTGTAATCAGCATCTATTTGCTTACTGCTTTTTGCACATTTGATGTGTTGACTATGAAATCACTTGCATGTTTTGGGGGTTTGTTTTCATTGTTGTGGGTCTCCTTTGAACTTCTTAGAGGGTCAGTAATTGTTAAGGTTTGATATATTTTCTGGTATTAAAATAAAGGACCAGTCTTTAAGATGCAGACCTAGCTTTATTAAGGATGTGTGTTTACCATGAGATCTTCAGTGATAGTTAGGTCTGACATTTGGAATGAGTGTAAGGTCTCCAGCTGTGTGCTTCTCATGCTTAAGGAAAGTAAGGCATGATGTTGTGCTCTTGAAATTAATTGTGCTTACTTTTTGCTGTTGAAAACGATTGACATGACTCCATTGGAGGATTTGTTTCATGTCTCTATTCATAGAATTAGTGCAGGTGTTGAGAAAACATGTGTATGCCAACCATGTCTTCAATTTACAAAACACCTGAATTGGAGTTTATGCTGTTGTGATTACTTCAAAATTCCTCTGATTTTACAAACTACTCATTCCTACAATTTGTCTTGTGTACTTTCATTAAGGTAGTGATTTGTTGTTATTCTTAGGTACTGCTAGCCAATTTTTCTTCAGAAGATATTTTTTATAGAGACAGTTTCTTACCTAGAGATCACAAAGATTGATGAAGACTATAATGAAAAATCACCTCTAGCCCTCTCCTTTTTCAGTGACAATTTGTATGTTTTTCATAGAAGTAGGTTTAATGTGGACTTGTTCTCCTATGTTACTTATCAGTAGTCTCTTTGCCCTAAGGAATTCAATGAAAATAATGTTGTGCTTGACATCAGCAAAGCATTTGATCCTGTCTAGCACAAGTTTCAGTGTAATAGATATTAAACTAATCAAAATGGCTAAACATAAAATGTATAAAATAATCAACCATAAGTGTTTTAATGCTTTAAGGTTCTTAAATTTTTATTTATATTATATATCTTTTACTTTTATAGTTTTCCAATTCAATCCGTATTTTCTGATTCACCACAATTACTACAATGGCTAGTTCAGCTATTACTGCCAGGTTCTTGCCTCCTGTGGAAATATTTTTAAAAAATCTCAGTACACCAGAAGGAAATTTAAGCTATGAAGTTGAAAGATTATTGACATTTGCTGAGAATATGCATCCAAAGCTAACAGCTATTGAACTTGCTACAAATGGTTATTATTATGATACTACAGAAGACAGAATAATGTGCTTTTCCTGCAAAAGTGTAGTTAAATTTTCAGATTCTAGTTTCAAACATAAAAATCCATGTAGATACAAATTTGACAGTATTCCAGTCTTTTTATATGATGAAACAGATGGTGAAAATGCAGCAGCTGTTAATATTCCAAACACTATTCTGGAAACTGATTCAGTGATACCCAAAAAAGAGACTTTAAATAAAAATGAAATGCTTGATATGCAAAAAAGACTGGATACCTTTAAAAACTGGAACAGAAGTACTCCAGTAACACCCACAGACCTTGCCAAGAGTGGATTTTATTTCTTAGGATATGGAGATGCTGTTAAGTGTGCATACTGCTCTGTCCAACTGCGCAACTGGAAAGAAAATGATGATGTCCATGAAGAACATTCGTGTTTTAGTCCGACATGTCCAAATTTAAAATCTTTTATTAAAAAGGATTTGAAATCTGAACTGAATCGGATAAAAAGTTTTCTTAAGTGGTCATCTTACCCATTAAAACCTAATGATTTGGCAGCTAATGGTTTCTTCCACAAGGGGCCTGCAGATAATGTCTGTTGTGTTTTTTGCAAATGTGAAATCAAAAATTGGAAAGCCAATGATAATATTAAAGAAAAACATAGGTTAGTTTCTCCAAACTGTCCCTTCTTGTGTGAGGACTTCGTGGATAATATACCAATACCAACTAAGAGTGATATAATATTTGACCGTCCAATACATCCAGGTCTTTCTTTGTACGGTGAACGCCTTAAAACATTCTCTTCATGGCCCAAAGATAAAAAACAACACCCTGAAGCTCTAGCTGAAGCTGGATTTTATCACAATGGTAAGTATACACAATATTTATATGTTTAGCGGCGGCGATGGCAGCTGCTGCTGCTTTTTTTTTTTTTTTTTTTTTTCATACTCTCTTCTGCAATATTATTTCTTGTTTCCATGCCTGCATGTAAAGCATGATTTTGAAAATTGGATCTTTACATATTGCTAGAGACAGCTGGGTAAACTAAGAAAAGCAAAGAAAATATACCCTAACTCTCTTTTTTTTTTCTCTCAAGGTCCTAATATAATGACTAGGAAAAATTTGAACTTATGATCAAATTATAATTTAAAATTGTTTTATTTTGTTTATTATTTTCAAAATAAAAACATGATACATGTTTTAAATTTTTCATCACCATTTATTAACCCTTTAGTGTTTGCACTATTCTACCAAAATTAATGCTTCTTCATCCATATTGTTTTGAACTAATCATGCATTATCTTGTAGCTATGAGGTAGCTGTTAATTTTTAAAACGATATTGTAGGGTTGGTGTGAGAGACCAGATCTGGCCAGTTTGAACATAAAACAGGCAGAATACTTTTGGCCAGATATGGCCGGTTTAAATGCTAAAGGGTTAAGCCATATTTATATATCAAGTAAAAGAAGTAATCCATCTCAAGCTTTTGATGGGTTGGCTTGTATTTCCTTTACAACAAGAAACATATTCCTGTCCCTTATTTCATACTTTAACCACCTAACACTTAGCAAAAAGTCACCTTCCCACTACTGTATTCCCACTTAGAGAGTTCTTTAGTCATGAAAGTTACTTGGTGACTTCACCAGTGTTGGTTCCATGAAAGTGGTTGACATTAGGAAGTGCATACAGCTGTAAAAACTGTCAAATCACATAAACTGGGATAGAGAATATACCATTTGAATGCTGGTATCAAGTCATTAGCTTAAAACACGGCGAGGATGATCCAAGGGACGTAACTCTGATGGGCTTAAGAGCCAATCCTGTTCTTTTGGTTGTTTCTTTCGTTCTTTCATCCATGAATTTCATTCCTGTTTTTTTTACACAGCTCTGGGATCCAGAAATCAGATGATGTGCTATTCCCAGCCCTCCAGTAGCAGAGAGCCCAAACTATATATTCCCATCTCTCTATTTCTGGTATGTTTTCAGAGTGAAACCATTCAGTAAAATAAATTTGATGTTGTGACTATGATATTATATAAGATGGCAAGCTGGCAGAAGCATTACCATTCTGGGCGAAATACTTAACAGCATTTTGCCTGTCTGTTCGTTCTGCTTTTGAAATCCGTCAAGGTCAACTTTGCCTTTCATCCTTTTGAGGTCGATAAAAGAAGTACCAGTTGAGAACTGGGGTTGATGTGATCAACTTGCCTCCCCCATCCCTCAAATCTCTGGCCTTGTGCCAAAATTTGATGCCAACATTATATATTATATATGTGACTGATATTATATATGTATATAGATAGATATAGATGTAGGTATGATTGTGGTTAAAAAGCTTGCTTCCCAAATGTGATCTAGGACTTTTACTTTAGCCCTAGGCCAACCAAAACTTTTTTACTGGATTTTGTAGATAGAACTCAAAACAAGCATGTTGTGTGTGTGTGTGTGTGTGTGTGCATGTATTTGTATGTACCCTTATTTAGACCTCACATATTGGTTGTAAATGAGCATCATCAGCATACAAGCAACATTGTTCATTTCTAGTCTTACATGAAAAACATGCCTAGCTATGAGAAGGATTACCTTGCTTGGAAACAGGTAAGGGTTTGCAGCAGGAAGGGTGTCTAGGCATAGATAATCTATATCAATAAATACCATCTGACCCATGCAACCACAGAAAAATGGATATTAGATGATGATTATGATGATGATGTGTGTGTGTGTGGTGTGTGTGTGTGTGCATGTATTTGTATGTACCCTTATTTAGACCTCACATATTGGTTGTAAATGAGCATCATCAGCATACAAGCAACATTGTTCATTTCTAGTCTTACATGAAAAACATGCCTAGCTATGAGAAGGATTACCTTGCTTGGAAACAGGTAAGGGTTTGCAGCAGGAAGGGTGTCTAGGCATAGATAATCTATATCAATAAATACCATCTGACCCATGCAACCACAGAAAAATGGATATTAGATGATGATTATGATGATGATGTGTGTGTGTGTGTGTGTGTGTGTATGTATACACACACACACACACACTAATATTGCTGAATTCTTTCTGACCTGGTGGTCTAATGGAACAACTTAGTCAATGTTGTTGATTGTTTTAGTCAAAGCTATGACTCTAAGTCTATCCAGAGTTATCTCTCTTCGATATTTCCCATTGATAGTGACTGAAGAGCTTGAATTATGTCTGGGAATCCAAGAAGTACTCCAGTAGCACCCACAGACCTTGCCAAGAGTGGATTTTATTACTTAGGATATGGAGATGCTGTTAAGTGTGCATACTGCTCTGTCCAACTGCGCAACTGGAAAGAAAATGATGATGTCCATGAAGAACATGCACGTTTTAGTCTGACATGTTCAAATTTAAGATCTTTTATGAAAATGGAATTAAAATCTGAACTGAATCGGATAAAAAGTTTTCTTAAGTGGTCGACATCTTACCAATTAAAACCTAATGATTTGGCAGCTAATGATTTCTATCACAAGGGGCCTGCAGATAATGTCTATTGTATTTTCTGCAAATGTGAAATCAAAAATTGGAAAGCTAATGATAATATTAAAGAAAAACATTGGTCCACCTGTCACACCTCCCAGTGCAAAATTACTGCCTCAAGGTCCTGGATACATTCCAGGCCAGTGTCTGCAATCAAGCTGTTGATAAATTTGTGACAACGTTTTTCTCTTCCTGCATCATCATGAAGTGGTTTCCACAAAACTAATTTGGCTGCTTCCAGTTTAAGGTAGTGCACACAGTGACCAGTCAGTCACAGCCATCTTTGCCTGATCTTCTCACTAACTTTCAGCAGGGCTCCTGCATTCATAGCATCTTTGTATAGTAGCCATCTAGCCTGTTTAATGGATTATATGTATATATAGAAACCCCACTGCATATATGTTCAGTTATATACCATAAAAAATATTTTGAGATGTCATCAAATGACACCTCACTGAAATAGGTAGCCTGATTGTGACTACTTAGGAGAAAACTAACTAATTGCAAAGAATAGCAAAGGGCTGTAAAGAAAGATGTAAATGTTGTGAAGTCAAATTATGTTTACATACATACATATATATATATATATATATATAATCAAAGTAAGCAACAAGAATATCTTCGGTAATTTGGTATGATCGTTTCATGCTACATCATTTTATTAAACATTGTAAATGATGTAGCATGAAACGATCGTACTAAATTACCGAAGATATTCTTGTTGCTTACTTTGATTATAATCACCTCATGAATTTATATGGATAACACCGTACAAAATTCTGGTGCATCTGACTTAAGTACCATATTCATTTGAATCTAAATTTTGCTGAACTTATATATATATATATATATATATATACATACAGAGAGAGAGAGAAGCAGTTATTAGGATAAGCAAATTAGACACATCAGATATGTTAAATATATTAAGTACATCAAATACAAAATATGTATATAAGAATACATGTAAAATGAGGAAATTTTCAGATGATGAATGATGAATTTATATGTATAAATATATATATACTTATATAAATAGGTTCAACTTACACAGTGTACAAATGACAGAAATTTCTGTCATTTGTTCTCTGTGTGAGCCTTGAGAAACATTGACTCAATGCTTGTTGAACAAGCTCTGTCCAGTACATTTTGGTTTGTCACATTGTCCTGCCAGTGAATGCCAATGATCTTGCGCTGTGCCTTTGTATGAAATTGTTCCAGCTGTTTGATGTGCCAACAGTATGAGGTCCATGTTTGACATCCATAGAGTAGTGTAGAAACAACTACAATCTCGAAGATCTTCAGCTTTGGCGATAGTCTTATGCCATTCTGCTGGTGGACTTTCACTTTCAGTTTTCTAAGTGCTTGGCTGGCCTTGTGGATTCTGGATATTTCACATCCAATGATCCATCAGCTGAAATTGTGCTGCCAAGGTACCTGAAATTTTCCATGCACGCACTTAAGCTGGACCCCCTCAGTCGTGACATTTTGGCTAGGGGCGAATTGTATTTGAGACTGCTTGGGCTAGGATGTCTGTTTTCCCAAGGCTGATGGTCAGTCCAAAGAGCCTTGATGCTTCTGCAAAGTGATCAACAATGGTCTGCAGGTGATTTTTCTTATATGCCATAAGGACACAGTCATCTGCAAATAGGGCTTCAGTTATAAGCTTTTCCACTGTCTTGGTTCAAGCAGAGAGTTGGTGGAGATCAAAAGCAGAGCCATCTGAGCGATATTTGATGTATATGCCCAGGTCTAAGTCTTTCATTGTGTAAAATAGGACCCACATGAAGAACAAGTGGAGCAGCACGGGTTAGAGAACACAGCCCTGTTTCACGCCATTAGAAATGTTGAAAGAGTTGGTGCAGTCACTTGCTAAAAACTTGACCAGTCATATTGTCATGAAAGAGTCTTATAAGTGTGGTGAACTTGTATGGGCAGCCCAGCTTGGTTAGAATGCTCCACAAAGCCTCTCTGTTGACTGTGTCAAAAATTTTGGTCAGGTCTGTGAACACAGTACAAATTCCTCTATTGTTTAATGCATTTCTCCTTGACTTGACACATAGCAAACGCCATGTCTACAGTGCTGCAGCCAGGGTGGAAGCCACTCTGGGCTTCAGGCAAGTTGCTCTCAGAGATGCTGGTGATGAGCCTATTGAAGAGGATGTGGGCCAGGATTTTTCCAGCAATGGAAAGCAGGGAATGCCCCTGTAGGTTCTGCAGTCTGATTTGGCTCCTTGTAGAGAATTATGTTCTTGTAGAGTGTAACTATGGTGGCATCTCAGAACTCTGCAGCCATACACTCTTCCTCCCAAGTGGATACAAGGATTTCATGGAATGCACTGAAAGCTGTCAGGCTGGGGGGGTTATAATGTAATCAATAAGATGTCGTTATTTTGAGCACAGATGCATCCATGATGTCTTATACTTATCAACCTGTTGGAAGGTGGTGTTTGTAATGAGTAGGTTGTGCTTGGTGCATTTGCTCAGCAAAAGGCCATTGCTATTCATCTTCCCAACTCCATGCTTCCCTATAACTCCTCTCCACTGCTCCCTCATCCCTGCCAACTCTAATGTTGAAATCACCCAGCATTACAAGCTTGTTGGTAGCACAGTGTCCAGGTTGACATAGAACTGCTCTCTGATCTTTTCTGTTTTGTGCATGTCATTGTAGGAGCATTCATGCTCATGATGGTGATGAAGTGTTTGTTTCTGACAAGGAGGCAAAGTTTCATGAGCCTTTCATTTACACCAGTGGAAATCTGTTTCAAGAGACTGGACTTGATGGCGAATCCAACTCTGTGTATTCTGTCCGCTTATAAGGCTTTGCCTTTCCAGAAGAAAGTGTAGCTGCAGCCTGATTCTATCAGCCAGTTGAGTTTCACTAATTGCTGCTATTTCAATATTGTATCTTGACAATTCTTTGGCAATGAGAGCTGTTCTTCTCTGAGGTCGGGAGACATTGTCTCAATCCATGAGAGTATATATGTTCCATGTACCAATGATTAGGTTATTTCCTTTGTTAGAACCAACTGCAAATGGGTAATTCTGGCAGTCACAGTTACCTGACCAGAATTTAGTACAAGCTTTCTTTAGGCAACCTTTTCTAGGCTTCTCCCTTACTAGGGTGAGCAGTACTGTCCCAGAAAGGCTGCCCTGTTGCATGGGATGCTGCTGAAGTTCTCCGTTGTCCAATACAAAGAACAGCGACCAGATCCACAAGCCACTTATGTGCAGGTGGTTACCTCCACCTGTCCCTTTCTCCATTCCTCTATTACTGCAGGACTTGAGGTTGACAGTTGTAAGGCTGAGAAGCACAGACACCTATGCATGAAGTTGTTTTAAATAGGAGAGCCATTGCATAGGGACAATTCCACTCTCTCAACAGAAAGAACCTTGACCCAGTGGCACTGGGAACTGTTACAGCTGGAGACCCTTCTTGCTGCAGTGGATGACCAGGACTCCATAGTGTGTTGTCATGTTCTAGGCGCTCCACAACGCCTACTGGTACTGCCTTCCTGATCATTGGACCTTACTAGTGGTTTCCTCTGCCCACTATGCGAGAACTAGTCTTCACATGCATAGGTAGAAAAGCCCCTATCTCACTGAAGAATTGAGACCCCTCAACTATCCTCACCTGATTTAGTTAGCCAGTCGAAGTGGTTTACCAGGTGTGGCTATTGCGCATCCTACAACTACAGGTGAGAGCTAGGTGCCAGATGGGGACCAAGGTGGATGAGCTTCTCCTAGGAAGTGCTACTAGCTCTGCCCAACCAGGGGTACTACCCCACCTTGAATGCCTGAAGAGGATATAAAAAGGAATTATATATATGTTAAATATAAAACGAATATATATATATATATAGAGAGAGAGAGAGAGAGTATAAAATATTAAAATATAAATACAAAATGACTAAAATGGCAGAGGTATTTTCTATCATTCACTAGTTCTTTCTTTTTCTCATAAAAGATTCAGTTTCATTTGTTACTTATTTCTTTTATGTTATTTATTCCTGCTTCGATTACAATGTTAACTTCTATATCTATTGTAATTCACCAGACATACTATTTCAATAATTCGTTTTATATTGGCACATATTTTCAAAAATATTTAATTTCATAATGTTAGTCAGCTCAAGGGAAATAACTCATAACAATTTATAAATTAACAATTACAACGTGGAAGACGTAGTTATTCAAAATAAAACGTGAAATCGGTTAATTGTTTAAGTAAAGTTAACAATTTTTGTGCATTTTTGAATAGCTAATTCCATATTATAATTGTTTTAATTTCAAAACACTGCCGCTGCTCAAATTACTTGCCAGACTTATACAAGTTGAAAAAACAAACCAAATTGATTTCTTGTGTAGTATAAAGTTAATCTGGAGTCTATTAGCGATGTATGGAATATGTATTCGAACCAAAATGTTCAAAAGCAAATCAAGAACTTATGATATATAATTATAATAATGAGATAATCTCAGAAACTTCTGAACTTTCTTTGTTATTTACAGAACTTTTTTTTTTTAAGGAATTTTTTTTTTATTAAAAAACAACCATGATACACAAAGAGCCTATACCTTTCAATCCAAACAGATTTTTTCATATTATTAGACCAGAGTTATAAACCGCTAAAAATGAGTTATAAGAAGGAACAATTACAGAATCAGATGAAATATGTGCTTTAACCATTTCGTTATTGTATTTATTTTGAGATGCTCTATGTTTCTTTCAATTACTTTAAATATAATTAAGAATTTAGTAAAATAACCCATGCTAGCATGGAAAGCGGACGCTAAACGATGATGATGATGATGATGAACTTAATTATCATTCAGCTTGTGTTAGGAACATAAATTGTGACTAAGGTTTGGTGGAAGATTTTAATTCAAAACTTATGAAGTACTACAGAGCCAGACCTGGTTTCAGCCAGGTTGGTAACAAAAGGGTTAATCATCAATGAAATAATCCTCGTCATCATCATTTAACATCCATCTTCCATGCCTGCATGAGTAGGACGGTTGACAGGAGCCGACCAGGTATAAAAACAACCCAAGGCTACTGTGTCTGTTTTGACAGGGCTTTTATGGCTGGATGCCCTTCCTAACACCAACCACTCCGCAGAGTGGACTCAGTGCTTTTTTACATGGCATTAGCACAGGTGAAGTTAGTTTTGGTATGATTTTTACAACTGGATGCCCTTCCAAATGCCAACCATGCTACAGTGTGGACTGGATGCTTTTAACATGGCACCAGCACTGGCAGGGTAACCAAGTAACTCACAACACAAGGAATTATGAGGGGGGGGGGGGCTGGGCATTTGAGGAGGGGAACTTGTATCAGAGGATGAAAGGTTAGAGGGTGACAAAGAAACAGAGAGATAGAAGCAGGTGTCTTGCCAGAACAGAGGGAGCATTAGAGGAGGTGATCCAGTATCAGATGATGAAAGGTTAGAGTGTAATAGAGAACTAGAGAGGCAGAAATAAGTGTCTTGCTATAGAGGATGTACATGGTTACCCAATGAGAGAGAGAAAAGAAATACAGAGTGAAAGAGGTACAAGAAAGAGCCCAGAAACAAGTGTGCTACCTAGTCAGAGGAAAAACAAGAGAAGGAGGGAGAGTAGGAAACAGCAAAAGTGTAAGAAAGAGCAGAAGAGAGATGGTGTAGTGCTAGGGTTTACTAACAAGTAACAAGGATCTGAGCAATGTATAAAATGTATCAGACACTGACCAAGGTTAATAAACAAAGACTTTGTTGACTTAAATGGATTGTATTGATTCAAACTATATTCTTTCACAAACAGATTATATATTCTTGAGGGGAAACTATTCAGAAACCTTATGGTTTAATTTGTTCAAATGCAAAAATTACTGGCCTGAAATAGGGGACATTTTAAAATTGATCTTTATAAGCCTGCTGAAATACAAATTCTTTTGAGAATTTCTCTGTAGATTCAAGGGCACTTTCTTTTTCACTCATTTTTGGCTTTGGAATCTGAGTTAAGAATAAGAAAATCATAATAATCAAAATTAAAATTACTTGAACCAGAAAAAAAGCGACTCGATAAGGCAATGATAAAAGAACTCCATAATCAACTTCAAAATGATCCAGCAATGCATGGTGAAGGAAAATGATTCAATTCAATTAACCTCAGACAGAAATTTACATAATACTTAACAACAAACTTAAATGATGCATAAAAAATATATATTTAAATATTATTGAGGAACAACGGGCATACTGTACATTTACATATAGTGAAAAAAAAATAGCTAGGAAAAGTACTTACTTTCAATGGTAAATTGAAAATTCCTAAATAACAAGTGCAAAAAGTTAAAACTGTAAGTAAATACACTTACAATTGGATGGTAATAAATATTTGCATTCTTAAAAAGGCCTGTTTCGTGAATCAGAAAAAAAGATTCAAACAATCAACATTAGGGGTTCGTATCCCTCACCAATAACTAATATTGGTAAAAGTACCTTAAAGTTGGAAATTTGTCTCACAGAAAAACTATTCAGACCTGCTAGACATTTGTTTGTGTTCAAATGACTGAACACACATGGTATCAAATAATTTTCAACATTGAAGGGTAGAATAAGCCATAGGGAGTACTAAAAATAGCTCCAAGGTGGTAGTCTAATACAACAACTCCACTAATAACTAGTAGAAACATATCAAATTTAGGTTTAATCAATACATAAAATGTATATCAATTAATTTATTTATTCTTTTCAGTATCTGATCAAAAAAAAAAATTATTTTTAGTGAAATTTCATTTTTGATTTTGTGATTAAAAAAAAACTTTGAAACAAATATTTTTATAAATTTTAACATTTCGGCAAAAAATTGCCCTAGTTATTATATACCTTCCTCAGACTGTTATAGCTTAACTTTATTCTGATAGTTAAAACTAAATAAATAACCTAATCTGAATACATGCAACCAGAAGATTTGAGCATTATGGAAAAGAAGGCATAAAAACAATGACTATGAGAATAGCTAGGAGGAAGAAGAAAGGTTTGTAGGGCTTTCAGAGAATGTATATCAACACTGAAAGTATTTGACAACTTCCATAAAAAATGTTTATTTTTTTAAAATTATTTTTCAGTTGAATCACTTATGTTTGTGTATTTTTTGTGCATGTATGTGTTAAGTATGCATGTAAGTATATGTATGTGTGTGTTTATGTGCATCTATGTATATTTGTATATGAATGTGTTGTAGGTAGGTAGACAGACAAGTGCACAATTCACTTTTACCGCATGGATTCTGTTGGCTGGTGCTCTCTACTATAGCTGTAGACTGACCAATGCCCTGGAGTGAAATCTGAAATTTGGTAGAGTATCAGACAAAATACCTTGCCTTTCTTCCAGCACTTTTTCTACTAAGTTTAATTCCTACCAAAATCATCCTTTCAAGGTTGATAAAATAGAGTACTGGGGTTAATATAATTGACTGACTTCCCCAAAATACCAGGCCTTGTCTTTATGTCAGAAGCAGTTATTCTTGTGTTCCAGAGTGGTTTCTTACATTTTGAATTCTAGTTCCACCAGAGTTGACTTTCTTAGTACTTTTTCAATTTTATTTGTTTTACTTATTTCTTTTCATTTTCTATTGGTCTGCAGGAAATGCTGACACAGTAATTTGTTTTAGCTGTGATGGTGGCTTACGTAATTGGGAGGAGGATGACATTCCATGGGAAGAACATGCTCGGTGGTTTCCAAGATGTACTTTTGTACAACAAAAAAAAGATCCTAAATACATCAGAGAAGCAAATGTAAAACACAGAGTATCTTCAGATGACTTGGTAAGTTAATAAAAAATAACATCAATAACAACAAATGAATAACTTACAATTCATGTTTCTGATAAATAACCTTTATTAAAAGCTAGACTAATCTTACTGCTTCAAGTGTACCCTTGTTAATTCACACATGTATTTCAAGAGTTAAAGGAGCATTTTGTATATTTATATCAGAGTTTAGAGTAATAACATCATCATCAAAACCTATTGGGCATCAGTTTTCTAAACGTCTGAAATGGTAATAAGATGTCTCTAAAGTCAACCACTCCATTGAAGTGAGGAGCTAATTCACCCTTTATTATGTCAGACAGAGAAATGGAGAATTTTACTAAGCCCTTATATATATAATATATATATATATATATATATATAATATATATATATATATATATATTTAGCAGATGCTAAAAACTATAGGCCTATCTCTCTGACCTCACACATCAGCAAATTCATGGAACAAATATTCCGAAGGAAATTGATTGCATTCCTTGAAAAGAATGATTTGCTGACTGACACCCAGCATGGTTTCCAACCAGGTAGAAGCTGCCTGACACAGCTCTTGCAGCATTATGACTGGGTGCTAAAGCAGCTGCTCAACAACTCAAATGTGGACATGATATACCTCGACTTTGCAAAAGCCTTTGATAAAGTCAACCATAGTATGATTTGTTACAAGCTCCAAAATCGTGGCATATTTGGAAAACTTGGAGAATGGCTACATGACTTTCTAAAAGATAGAAGTCAGGTAGAGATGGTCAATGGGGCCACCTGCAAGAAAACACAAATAATAATCAGTGGTTTTCCACAGCCCACTGTTATGGCCCTTTCCGACATGCCCTCAGCTATTGAAGTAGCGACCCTTGCTAGCTATGCAGACAATACAAAAGTCTCTCAGAAGATACAGAACCCTGATATAGCCAACAGAAGTAATAGCTCTCTAAATTTCCTCCATCCTATTCTTATTCTGCTATCACACTCTCTGTACATCCTCTTCCACTACTAATTTGGTCCCCAAGATATACCTCTAATGAACCACTAGGGCATATTTGAGAGAATCAATTTCTCGAATCTCTAAAGTTTTTATGGATCCTATGCATCTTCCTTCCACATACAAAAACTGTCTTCTCTGAGTTTTTTTGGTAATTATAGTGACAACTCTATGCATGTTTTGGTGGTATTAGTGCCCATCAGAAAAGTATTATCTAATTCTTACATACCTGAATTTAGAATGACTTTGAAAAGATATAGTTTTTTTGTGAAAATTATTCTTTGGTAAGACAATTTAAAATAATAATGTTTGGCAGTTTGTCCAAGGATATCTTCTGCATGAACATATAGTTAAATACAAGCTACAATATACTTAATGTTTGTTAATCCACACTTAATTATATGTAGAAGTGTATGCTTCTGTGTACACTCAGCATTACTAGAATATAAATTTGTTGAAATTACATTCTTCTCTTAAAGGAATCTTCACAAGTTCGATCAGATTTCGATTCTCCTGAAATTGATGCAATTGGTAGATATTACGATATGGAAGATAACTGGACATCAGATAACCCAACTTCAAGTAAGTTATTTGCTATTTATAAGGGAAAGTATGTTGTTCATACAATCATTTTCATACATTCTTACATTTAAGAAAATGTTATTTTTAACAAAACAGATGATTTTTTATAATGAAAGAATTTGGACAATAAAAAAATTAAATTAAACTAGAAGCTCTAATAATCACTAGACAGCATCATTGAAGCATTAACAAGATCTTATCAAAATATCTTTTATAATAAGGGTTAGGGTTAAGAGAGGAAACGTCCCTATATCTTTCTACCAATATGGAAGTTACATTTAATAGAGATGCATCCGCGGCCCAGTTTGCAAAATATTTTCCCTCAGCTGTGCAAATGTCAACTATCAGTTGACACTGAGAGCAGGAAATGCTGCAATATCACAAAATTGTGAAAAAATCATCAGCACATTACAAGAAATTAAAAGCAATTGAATGTATAAGTTAGCCATTCACAAAATTATAGAAAGCATGAGGAAACTTTCTGCATGTGCCAACAAAGTTGCCAAAAATGATATTATGCAAGATGTTTAATTATTTTCTGGTGATTTATATGTAATGAAGTTCATTAAATTTGCAAAAAGATATTGATTTTTTTTTACCATCACATCACAGTTTTTCACAAAGAATATCATGTAAGATTATATCATTTCATAATTACAGTATGCATATTAAGTAATTACGTTTTCCATGATTGACTCATTTCTTTTTTTCTAGTATACATGTTTATCTGTTAACATTTTTCAAGAATAGAGCATGATGAGCAAATTCAATAAAAATAATGAAGATATGTTTCATTATATATGTGGCAAATATAGAACTTTAAATCAGACAAAACATATCATTTGTAAAGCAAACATATAGATAATATTTCAGTGTCAAAATTAGTGATCAAAATTTATCATTGGCTAATTTAAAGTTTGTATATATTTTGTTGAGTCACTTAGGTTTTGAAGCCAAGGAAAAAAAAACCCAAATCTATGCAGTTCCCATTTCTAAGCCTTTTACACACTAGGCCTCATATCTGCCTTGAGAAAACAATCAGATACTGCACCAGTGTACCCTTTTTGGGAAATGATGATGCTGCATGAACAGAAACAAAAAAATAAAAATTACACTAGGAAATAGTCAAAGATTACTTTAAATTGAAAAATAAAATTTAGAACGTTTTTAGAAACATTTTAATAATTTCCTTTTATATTTTAGGCTCTCCCAAGTTGAAAAATCGTAAATCTAAGGCATCATGTATGGAAACACCTACAGTTAAGGCTCTTTTATCTATGGGCTATAATCGAAATCTAGTCAAAAGAATTGTGAAAAACAAAATCAAAGAAACAGGTAAGAATACTTTACGATTTTTTTAAATATAATAATTTTTTGTTATACAAAATTAACTATCCAGTTTTTATACAAAATTTATCATTGTAATCATTGTTGTATTGATATATGTTTGTTCAGTACATCATACACAAGGAAGCAAATCGCAGTGTTTTAATTCATTTTTGCCTTTCATCATGTTATCTTTGAAGTATAAATTTATAAGAACCCAATCTGATAACTTTGGTTAAATTCTCTCTTTATCTGCTTCTTCTCTTAGGTTTCCCAAAATCCTTAAATAATATAAATTTTTCCCACACCTTTTGGAGATTGTAGCTTCTTCAGACCCCATATCACATAGTTTATTCTAATCTACCAAAATGAGTTTTCTTCTTAATATTTCATTGAAAAATTTAGCATTTGCCTTTTAGCAGAAAATTCATTCAGTTGCTTATATGCAAGAATTCAATGTCAGTACTGTAAACCATCAAACTATACATTATTAATCTTTGAATAATCTGGTTTCCTGCCATCAAGTTGTTCAAAGTAAAGCATGTATAAGATTTCAGCAACTTCTCTGTAAATATATGAGAGGCATAATGCTAAAAAATACTAACATGCATACATAGAAGTATAATATAATTGTCAGAACCAGAGTTCAACCAGCAGTTGCTTTTCATGATTGGGATTGTATCCTGATATTTTGATTTGAACTAAAAATATGAGAGGCCATGAAATGTGGTTGATAACTTCTGATAAATATTCTAGTGATGAAATCACTAAATTATACATTCGTGCAACAAAATTTCCTTTCTTAAAAATCTGTTAGTTTATGCATTTCCAACTTCAAAGTACAGATAGAAACCTAACAAAGGAGCAGTGTTATTATGAAAGTAATGGACAAATAGGAATGTAGTTGAATGCTAGATATATTTTACACAAAACCTAACGTGTATGTTCATGTTTTTTTTTCCTTTTTTGTTTTTAAGGATCTTCTTTTTCACAAGCATCAGATTTACTTGATGCAATTGAAAACGATGCTCATTATAAAGCTGGCAATGATGATGATATTGAGGAAGTAAGTGATGAAGAGGAGCCTGACCAAACAAGAGAAAAACATGATGCTGAAATGTCTTCTAGTAAGTAATAAATGATAACTCTACTATTTCTACATACTTTGAAATGATTGTTAATAAATAAGAAGTGATCCTTCTTCTATCTATTAAAATGCTGACAGTAAAGTAGCTGTTATTAAGTAATCCTTCTTTTGTTGTTTTACATTGACACTAGATTGCCATTGCTCACAAGGAAAGGAAACATCTACTTTTAAAACTTTATAACTGTCAACACCATATCATTTTCAGTTTTTAAATAAATCTCTGTAATCCTTTCTAATAACCAGAAATCAAAAATGGAATATGGTTTTGAGAATGGCATATACATGTGTATGTACATAAATTATGTGTGGATGTGTGGGCATCTGTACTTTTGTTTACATTTGCACTTCTCTGAATACCTAGAACTGCAAGTGGTGATGTTATCATTTCTCCTGTCGACAAATCATCCACTCACTTTGGGCCTTCAAACACTTGTAAAATAAGAGATTCTTCACTTGAAAAACAATTATTGGTTAGTAACAGGAAGGGTATCTAGCCATAAAAACGATACTTAAGCAATAGCTTCAGCTAACCCTTGCCAGCATGGAAAAACATGCATGAAAACAATTGAACAAAGTTGTTCTATGTATATTATGTTTAATGCATATTTGCCTGTTCAGCATTGAGAATAATATCCATATTTCAGATTACATGGCTATTTTTTTCTGTTCAATGTAGATCTGTTACACATGTCCCTGATCAGCTATTATTAGCTGATGTACATTGACATATTTGGTTAATGGTAATTGTAAATATTCCAGGAAAACATCTAGACTAAACAGTCACAATTGACACAGCTGTTGTTCGCCCAATGCATTCAAGCTATAATCGTCCCATCTTATTTTCAAGAATTACATTATTCAACATGTCCTTTCTTTTTGAGTTGATGGAGCCTTGACTGCTATTTCTAGCAGGTTGAGCAACCACTTTGAAGTGCCTATGTTAGCTTCTCTGGATATTTGTTATGGTATGATGGATTGATAATTCATATCCTGACACTGACAGAGATTCTTTAGCTTTAAATAAATACCAAAATGAGGCACAGATCATTAGTGTAATTAGCGAAAACATTGTACAATTTATAAATATTTTGTTAGCTTGTAGCATTAGACTAAAATCCTCATACTACTCAAGATAGTAATATATTTCATTTACTCAAATCTGAAGGTAAATACCAGCTTTATGAAGTCTTGTAGAAATGTTCAGCTCAACATAGCAAACCAGTTGACTCTTTTCAGCCTATTCTGTAACTTCTCAATGTCAATTTACAATATCAGAAAGAGGAGAAAATAATATTCTAAATGGTTTGGATTAGTTTCCTTTATTGATGAGTTATGTGTATAATTTTGTTACCCCATGTTTTCTAAATTATCTTATTTATCTCAGTATCATAAGTTTTCTAGTTTTTGTGTTGGAGACATTAAAGTAATTAAACCTTCTGGTCATATTTTCTTATTAACAAAATTAAATGTTCTATACAATATCATCCTCTTTTACCATACAGTTTCTATGTTGGCATGGGTTGAATGGTTTGACAAAATCTATCAACCTGGAGGACTGTATCATGGCCTAGTGCCTGTTGTGGCATGGTTTCTATAGTTAGATGCACTTTTTAACACCGATCACTTTACAAAGTGTACAGGGTGATCTTTTTTTATATAGCACCAGCCTAGTGAGGTTGCCAGGAACTTGCAAGATTACTACCTAGCTTCAACTGTAGAGAGGGAAGCAGCTTTATGCTGTGAAGGGGCCAAAATAGATTTTTTGTTTGTTTTTATTGACTCTCTGCTGAAGGATCTGAGGAGCCTCCATGGAGTGGATGTAAGTGTTTTCAAACGTGAACTTGACATCTGGCTCACCAAGATCCCAGATGAGCCAATATCTAAGCAAGAAACTCAAAAGAGGGCAGTAGCATCAAACTCCATTCTTCACCAAACGCCACTCCGACAAAGGTGGAAAGTGGAAAGATGATTACAATGGCGGTGCTCCAGCATGGCCACAGTCTTTGGACTGAAACCTATAAAAGAATAAAAGAATAATAATGTTTTGGAACACATCTTAAGAAAAGGTATTTTCTAAATCTCTCTGAGAAATGTTCATGCATTAGTAACTAACATGTTCACATGGAACCTAGGGTGAATTGGTGTGAATGAAATGGAATATTTTTCTTGTGTAACTGCTGATACTGTTTTAATATTCAGAATTTATCATTCTGTTATATTTCACAATTGCATAACCATTCTGTTATATATTCATTTATCCTCTCATTACTTAACATTATGTTTCAGTTCGCTTATTTTTTTGTCTTTTGTTTTTTTTTATTTTTTATAGCAGCAAGTGCTGATATAATTGCAGAGAATACTATGCTAAAAGAACAAAAGCTTTGTAAAATCTGTTTAGATGAAGAATTGAGTGTGGTATTTTTACCATGTGGCCATTTGGTCAGTTGCGCATCATGTGCACCTGCTCTCAGCAACTGCCCTTTATGTCGGAAAAAGGTTCATGGCATGGTGAAAATATTTTTCTGAGTTATATCCAGTACAGCCACGTCCATTTTCCATGCTAGCATGGAAAACAGACGTTAAACGATGATGATGATGCTGATGAATACTCGTTCTTTTATTATTTTACCTGTTTCTGGACAATTTGACTGAGGTCTGGTGAACCAGATGGCTGCACCAGGCTCCAATCTGATCTGACAGTGTCTCTACAGCTGGATGCCCTTCCTCATGCCAACCACTCCGTGAGTGTAGTGGGTGCTTTTTACGTGCCACCTGCACAGGTGCCAGACGAGGCTGGCAAATGGCCACGATTGGATGGTGCTTTTTACGTGCCACCAGCATGGAGACCAGGCGAGGCTCGCAACTGTATTATTAACAGTAACTCCAAAGTCTTGACCTGCTGGCCAATCCACTGTCAGTAGTATTCATGTTTAAGAATATCATCATCATTATCATTTAAGGTTCGCTTTCCATGGTAGCATGGGTTGGACGGTTTTACTGAGGACTGGTGAGCCAGAAGCTGCACCAGGCTCAATCTGTCCTTCCTAATGCCAAGCACTCCGAGTGTAATGGGTGCTTTATATGTGCCACCGGCACAAGGGCCAGCCAGGCAGTTTTGACAACAACTACGCTTATGCTCAAAAGGTGTTTTTGCATACTACTTGCACCAGTCTCAACTCGTGGCTCACCACTTCATGCTACATGGATATCCCCTCACCACTATCCACACCACCCTTACCAGAGCACATACCGTGAACCATGCATCTGCTCTCTCCCTCGCACATGCCCTACTGCCACCCGTCTCCCGTTTCCCCTTGTCAGGCACCCTACCTCTCCAACACCATTCTCCGATCCATCCGGTGACTCCAGTCCAACTCCTCCACTTTGTACATCTTCCTTGACCAACCCCTCCCCTCCTTCAAACAAGCCCACAACCTAAAAGACCTCTTGATCCACAGCTTCTTCCCTAACCGAACCTCCCAACCTGGCTCATTATCTTGCTTCCACCCACGCTGCCCTTACCTCTCCAACACCATCCTCCTCACAGGCACCCATCATCAACCCTATCATATCACTGACTCCTTCACCTGCACTTGTAGCAACGTCATCTACAGCATCTCCTGCTCTCTCTCTGTCCTTTTGTATACATCAGTCAAACGGGATGCCACTTAGTTGACTGGTTCACAAAACACCTCTGAGACATCAAACTCAACAATGGCACCCTGGTCTTGCACCATTTCTGCTCTACTGGTCATTTTTTACAACACCTGTCTGTGTTCAGATTGTCCTTGCACAGGGGCCATCCAGACTCCCGTCTTCATTGTGAACAGGGATTAATCTTCTCTCTTTGCTCCTTTGTGCTACATGGGCTCAACTCTCCTTCCCTCTTCATCTAACCCTCCTACTCACTCTTCTCTTCCTCTCACCTACTTCCACCCACCTCTCCTTTAACACCTACTTCCTCTCGTCACTCCTACCTATTTCTCCCCTCATTGTCACCCCCTTCCTCGTTACCCCACCCTTATAGATTCCAACCCCACCATCCCTATACATTCCATTCCACCATACCCCATCTCTACCCCCACCTCACCACACCTTTGCTTCCTCCACTCTCATCTCCACACCCAACACCACCACATCACACCACCCCACACACACTAGCACTGACCACTTCCCAGCACCCACACCATCATCCACACACCTACACATGCACATGTCAAGGTCACCATCCCCCATCCATATGCACATTACACGCTCTCACATATGCATGTGCACCTTCATTTTGGGATCACCTCTACTTTATTATCTCCCCTGTGTGACCCCTCTCCCCAGTATTCGCCATGATAGATCTCTGTCCACAACCTTTTTTATTTTCTCTCCCTGTTTCTGTGTTCCTTGCTGTTGAAGAGCGTAGGTTTGAAACATAAAAGACTTTCTCACTTCTCAAGCGTTAAAACTAATATATCTGTTTGTTGTTTACACACCGTCTTTGGTGTTTTTTTTATATTCTCACTATATATATACACACACACACACACACAATATACATACATATATATATACAACAGGCCATTGTCAGTCTTTGTCTACCAAATACGTTCACAAAGCTTTGGTTGGCCCAGGCTATAGTAGACGAAACTTAGTCAAGGTGCCATCCAGTGGGAGTGAACCTGGAACCATGGGCTTAGGAAGCAAACTTCTTTCCACAAAGTGATACCTGTGCCTATATCTACCAACCATCAAATATGAAGAAATATGAAGAACTGCTAAACAAGCCATCTGTGATAAACTAACTATAAAAATTTACTCATGATATTTATATCATGAGCGATCCTATGTTATACTAATTCTTAAAAGGCCAGGCGAGGCTGGCAATGGCCACGATCGAATGGTGTTTGTTACATGACACCGGCACGGAGGCCAGGCGATGCGGCGCTGGCTACGGCCACGTTCGGATGGTTCTCTTACGTCCACCGGCACTGGTATCACAACTACAAATTCCATTGATGTTGATCAATTTCGATAAGCTTGTGTAAAACCTATAATTTAGGTAATTTTTTACATAGATGTTTTTCTATAAATTTCATTTGCAAATATATGTTTTTGCAACACTTGTCTATATTCAGATTGTCCTTGCACAGGAGCCATCCGGACTCCCGTCTTCATTGTGCACAGAGATTAATCTTCTCTCTTCGCTCCTTTGTGCTATATGCAGTTATGTGATTTTGAATATTAGATTATGTATTTTGTAACAATTGAAATATAAAAATTGTAATAAATCTATTTTGAAACAATTTTATTGCAATAATCTTTTTGAATACATTTTATTATATAATAAAACAAAGAAAGATATCTCTAAATATCTGGCTGTTTTCAGGATCCTTAATCTTTCATAACCACCTTTTCCAAATTGGTTTGTGTTTTCAAGTCCTTCTAGTCTTAAGTCTCTCAAGTCACTAACCACTAACATATGTTGAGTTGTAGATTATTCATCCAGGAGGGACATTGCATTCACAAGCATCTTCTTCTCCGTTTCCAATGGGAATGTGGTCAATATGGTTTGTGTACCCCCAGATTGATTGATCAGATGGCTGATAGGTATTATGAAGTTAGTATTACAGACCAGCAAGTCATTTGCATCACAGAACTCCAACAGCCTTGTTCCCTCCTCATTTCAGGAACCAAAACCATAATCTCAATACATGCCATGAAATCCATTGAAGTACTTCCCAACATGACCGTTGAAGTTATCAGCCATTACAATAGCATCATTGTCTTTCATCATCAAAGTAGCCTACAAAAGGATTCAGAGAAATGATCTTCTGGTTGTCCTTATTTGCTCAGATATGGAAAGCTTGCTGCATTAAATTAGCATGGTTTATATGGTTTTAGATGCCATTCCTCTCTCTCTCTCTCTCTCTCTCTCTCTCTCTCTCTCTCTCTCTCTCTCTCAACCCTTCAGGATATAACCAAAATTACCAGCTAGGTATATAATATACTTCATTAATTGTATCATACTTTAGTTAATACTTATATTTATTAAATATGAAGGAACTACATACGTGTGTTTCAGTATTGGAAGATTACAATATATATACATATACACAACTGTATACCTATATATATATACATATATAAATACACATATGCAATCGTCAGATTTACAATTATTCCAACACATATTCAGGTTCTATTTCAAAATATTATATATCTAATTTTACATCCCTCAAATTTTTCCTCAAATCACCATTTTAGTACCAGCAAAAAAAAAGGGGAAGATATGTATTTGAATTTTTCTTGTTATATATCACATTTAAACACAGACATTTTTATTCTGATGTTTAGTCTTCTATCTCACATTCTGTATTTGACATGCTTGATTTTACATGATTGATATATATACTAATTCGTATTTATAATGTATAATTTATAAATTTTAATTCTTAATATTACAAAGTATAATTTTTATTCTTAATTTTTAATTCATAATTTTTAATCATTAATGCTTAATTGTATTGCTTAATTTTAAAAGGATGTAAAATTAGATATATAATAATTTGGAATAGAACCTGAAGATATGTTAGAATAATTGTAAATCTGATGATTGTATATATGTATTTATATATGTATATATATATAGGTATACAGTTGTGTATATGTATATATATTGTAATCTTCCAATACTGAAACACATGTAGTTCCTTCATATTTAATATGTATAAGTATTAATGAAGTATATTATATACCCAGCTGGTAATTTTGGTTATATCCTTTAAGTATTATTTTGTGATGTGCAAACTGATACCAAGAGTTTACTGTCAGATATACTTATTAGGTTATTTTTGTGTTATCTGAAATAGAATACCCGCATATCAATTAATCCCCAAAAATTGAATATATATATTGACCGTCACCAATGACAAATGGGTGTCTACTATGTTCACGATCTTCAAGGCTCAGGTCACCATTGCGAAATCGTTTAAACCATTTTTGAACTGACCACTCACTGGTCATTTCCACACCACATGTTTCATTGATATCGAGAGCAGTTTCAGCTGCTTTAATCTTTTATAGAAGTTGAATAGCAAAATTGCTTGAATATTGCACTTTGTGAGTTCCATTTCAGATGATTGTAACAGCGGTGAAAAAAATATCAATGTTAATTTATTGATCCATTTAGGCAAGTCTATGTCTATATTATCAAACAATTGCAAGAATATGTTTAAAAAAAATTCAAAACTCTGTAAAAATCTGGTACAAATTCTTCACGGTTCAAAACATAGCTAAATTATTACTCAACCTGGTTTTATATATATATATATATATATACGTGAAGAATTTGTAGCAGATTTTTACAGAGTTTTGAATTTTTTTAAATATATTTTTGCGATTGTCTGATGATACAGACATAGATTTGCCTAAATGGATCAATAAATTAACATTGATATATACATCGGTGACAGTCAATTAAAAACTGTCATTGAGAAAGATCCTTGTAAAACCACTCAAGAACTGGCAAAAAAACTTCAAGTTAGCCGGAAAAACTGCCTGCAACCATTTACATGTAATCGGAAAATCGAAAAAGCTTAACAAATGGGTACCACACGATTTGAATGAAAATCAGAAAATGCACAGATATGAAATTTGTTCGTCGCTTCTTCTCCATAACCAGACCAATCTATTTTTCGACTGTATTGTAATTTGTAATGAAAAATGGATTCTGTACAATAATAAAAAAATGTTCTTCACAGTAGTTGGACCAAAATGAAACACTGAAAACCTTTCCTAAATCTGAGTTCTTGATAAAGAAGGTTATGGTGACTGTTTCCTGGTGTACTGCTGGACTCATCCACTATAATTTCTTAAAACCCAGAAAAGTCGCTAGTGCAGAAATATATTGCCATGAAATTGCCAAAATGAATGAAAATCTGCTTCTCCTCCATCTCAGACTGGTCGACATTCTTTATGACAATGCTTGACCACACGCTCCACTAATGATGCTCCAGAAGTTGAGGGAACTCAGCTATGGAGTTCTTCCCCATCCAGCTTCTTCTTCAGACCTTTCTCCTACCGACTACCACTTTTTCAAGCACCGTGATGGTTTCCTGCGAAAGAAGGAGTTTGAAAATTAAATTGATGCTGAAAGTGTGATTCAAAGAGTTCATCAGCTCCAGAACTCCAGATTTTTATGTTAACGGAATAAACAAACTTGTACCTTGTTGGCAAATATGTGTTGATTGTAATGGTACTTGCTTTGATGAATAAAATTTCTGCATTGTTGCAATATATTGTGATGAATTTCGTGTTTCAAAACATTGCTTACTTTTCACTCAGCCTAATACACACACACTTTGCATGTTTCTATATATTTCATGATTTTGTACACTAAAGAAAGTTCTTTCCTTTACATACAAGATAAATGTTTTTATATTTATATACACATATGTACAGGTTTGTATTACTCCTCTCTTCCCTACTTGTGCTGTCTGTCACTTGTTACTATCTCCTTCCTCAACCACTTCAATCTCTCTCATCTTTCTTTCCATGCACCCGTCCATCTCCACCCTATTATTTATCATCAACCACAACACCACCTTTGTTTATCGCTCACTACATTCACCTTTACCACTATCTCTGACCATCTGTCACTCTTCTCTTATACTCTTATGAAAATATGTACATTCTCCTTCTCCCCTAATCCTCAATCCATATTTTATTTTATACTCACCTTTTTGTACCATGTGGCTATGCATTGTCAACCTCATCACCAACATCTTTATTTTCTTTCCAGTTACTTCACACACCCCTATACAATGCAGGGTAACCATTTATTATCTGCATAGTAAGCTATCTGTGCTTGTCCCTCTATCAATCTCTAGCTTTTCAACATCTAGCATAAAACCACTCCCACTACTCTCTCAAATATAATCCCTCTCAATCTCGGAGGTTTTTCCTCTTTTATGGATTTTGGTAGCTTCATTAGTTAGTGCCAGTTTCAAGAAAAAAAAGCATCCAGCATTTACTGCAAAGTGGTTGGCATTAGGAAGGGCATCCAGCCATAGAAAACATGCCAAAATTGATACTGGAACTTAGTGTAGGCTTGCAGCTCATCTGATCCTATCAAACCATCTGTCTCATGTCAGTTTGGAAAATGGGCATTAAATGATGATGATGATGATGATGTTAAATTTTAAGATGCGGGGGTTGTTTTCACACAAAAATGTTTTACTGAAAAACAAATACATTTTACAAAACAAGAAAATCATGTTTTAGTGATCAGTTTGTGCTTATTTTCCTTTTAGCATTTAGTATAGCTTACTCTCAATGAAATTTTTGAAGCTTTCATTAAAAATACATATTTTACATGTGTGTGTGTGTGTCATTGTTTATCATTTAAGTTTCGTACTGGCATGGGCATGTGTTTGATGGTTTGTTAGGATAGGGTTGAAGAGTAACAAATAATACACAAGTTGGAGGTAGGAGAGAGCAGTTGAGTGACAGTGCAAAAAGAGAGTGAATTGGTGAAGAGCAGAATAATAATGATGATGATTAAGCATTGGACCAAGCAGTGATGGCAAAGATCTCATAAATACTGCCTCAAAATGAGTGAAAATGTCAAATTCAGTAGTCATGATCAATCTGCCCAATTATTGATAGACCAGGCAAGGGCAACTTGTATTCAATTACAGAATTTGAAGTAATTCTGAGAAGAATAGAAAATGAACAGGAAGGGTGTGAAGCAACAGTAAGAAATGAAGAAAAACACTATGTGCCTGAGAATGCTAGTGAAGTAAATAGTGAAGCAGATGAAACTGGATGAGTAACAAATGTTGGACAAGATTTGGAGATTCTAGAAATGCTGTATCAGTTTACACATCACGAAATAATACTTTAAGAATATAACCAAAATTACCAGCTGGGTATATAATATACTTCGTTAATTATATCATACTTTAGTTAATACTTATATTTATTAAATATGAAGGAACTACATACGTGTGTTTCAGTATTGGAAGATTACAATATATATACATATACACAACTGTATACCTATGTATATACATATATAAATACATATGTGGTAAGTAGCTTGCTTACCAACCACATGGTTCCGGGTTCAGTCCCACTGCGTGGCACCTTGGGCAAGTGTCTTCTACTATAGCCTCGGGCCGACCAAAGCCTTGTGAGTGGATTTGGTAGACGGAAACTGAAAGAAGCCTGTCGTATATATGTATATATATATATATGTGTGTGTGTTTGTGTGTCTGTGTTTGTCCTCCTCGCATTGCTTGACAACCGATGCTGGTGTGTTTATGTCCCCGTCAATTAGCGGTTCGGTTCGGCAAAAGAGACCGATAAAATAAGTACTGGGCTTACAATGAATAAGTCCCGGGGTCGAGTTGCTCGACTAAAGGCGGTGCTCCAGCCTGGCCGCAGTCAACTGACTGAAACAAGTAAAAAGAGTAAAAAAAAGAGTATATGCAATCGTCAGATTTACAATTGTTCCAAAACATATTCAGGTTCTATTTCAAAATATTATATCTCTAATATATGTGTGAAAAATGAGAAAAATGATGGAATGCTAACTAGTATATAGGCAGAAGAAAAGTAAGGAGAGCCACAGGCAAAGTAAATGGCATTTTGAGTTTGGTTGAAACAGAGAACATCAGTGAAACAAACCAGTTAATCATAGCCACAGCTAATGTTGTAGCTGACATGATAGAATACAAATGGAAGACAGTTGAAAGAAAAGAAACTACCAAATTGGAGGCAAAAATCTGTACAATTAAATAGGACAATGAAAGGCGAACTCAATAATGAAGCATTAATCAGAAAATTGATTGAACAGTGCTGGTTAAAGGACATAAAGTATTGTCACAAAATTCTTGGTGGTGCCATTAAAAGTCAAATTGAAAACTCATGATGCTAGATGTAAAGGTTTTAATCAGAATATATTGTTTCAATCTAATGGAAGATGGATTTTTGAGGAAATAGGAGAACAACATCCAAAAGTGATTCCTGATGTAGAAGAAATTGCATGTTTGGGAACATACAGTTAGATATAACAGAAGTGTAGAGTGATTAACACAGGTGAAAAGACAACATGCTGGTGTGCCAAAATGAAAGGAAGGCAAAAATGATCTGTATTCAGTGAGACTAATGCTGAAAAAAACTCTAAATTGGAAAGGACCTGGTCTGGATAGAGGACAAGGTTATTTGGCTGAAGAATTTTATACAGTTGCATGAAAGGATTGCAGCAGAGACACATTCCTACTTCGATGACAAGTGTTGTATATTAAGGCTTCTTTGAAAGGTAAATTGGTGTCAAATGTTCAACCTACAACTTGGAAGTTTATGACTGGTATCATGGCAGAAAAGTTCTATCATTATTTGGAAAACAATATACTTTGAGTGGAAGAGACGGGGTGCAGGAATGAAATAAAGTTACTAATGATCACTTGTTTGCTGATAAAGGGATATTCAGAAATTGCAGATGGAGATTAATGGGATTGAATAATCCAGCATGATTGGATTATAAAAAGAATGTAACATGATGTCACACAGTTGGATAAGTAAAACAATAAGCATGTTTGGAGTGGCAGAAAACATGAAGAAACTGGGCAATTAAGGTATAAAACATTGGACCACTAACTTGATTGGAGGAAAACAAAAAGTTGCAAAGATGAACATCAGACATGGTGTATTCCAGGCTGAGAGCTTATCTCCATTACTATTTGTATTAGCCATGATACTGCTCAGTCTGATGTTACAAAAAGATATGGCTTATGATCTGGGAAAAGGGTTTCATCAGATAAATCATCTGTTTATGGATGATTTAAAGCTTTGTGTGAAAAATGAGAAACAGCTATAAAAGTCTTGTACATACTGTTCACATTTTCTCAAATAATGTAGAAATGGAATTCAGGCTTGAAAAATACACTATTTTGATAATGAAATCATTTAAGAAACAACAGTAACATAAATATTTGGGAATACTGGAAGCAGATAACATAAAATATGAAGAAATGAAATCAGAAAAATATTACAGTTAAAGGTTGAATTTAAGAAATGTTATTGAAGCAATAAATTCAGGAGCAGTGCCAACTGATCATCCTAGAATGTTAATTTTCATGAAGGGCAACATGAATCTCATCAACAAAACCAAGGTGAAGAAGAGGAAAAATTAAATTATGTACATATCGTGTTTTTCATAGTTTTTTATTTTTATATTTTTAGTTTTTTTTATCCTCCTCTGGCCTTTAAAGACCTAAAAGAGGGCAAAAACTATGAAATCAGCCTTTTTTAGGCCCTTTGAAATTTAAAACTATAAAATCAGCATTTTTTAACTCTAAGCAAAAAAAAAGACTATAGTTTTGGGATTCTAAAGACCTCAAAAGAGCCAAAAAAGCTGATTTTATAGTTTTGGCACTTTTTGACAATTTAGTGTTTAAACCAACCAAAACCCTTTGAATCTAATTCCTCTATGAAATCTTTTTAAGAGATAAGAAAATCACAATAGTGAATTCTTGTAGCTTTGAGATAATGTGAGGGCTTTTCTTCCAGAAAGCACAGAACTGAGAGAAAAACAAAATTTACTAAGGTAGATGTCAACTGGCACAGAAAGTGTGCCTAAAGCAAGCTGGAGACAATGATCTCCTGGGACAAAAGCTACAGTAATAACCACCCTTAATGGTTAGCCATATTGAGATGGCTATTATACTTTACGTTGTCAAGCAGTTACTGTTTACATCTCGTTCAGAGATTTATTATTGCTTGAGAAAATATTGTTTTCCGTAAAATGGAAAAAATAAATGGAAAGAAAGAAGTTGGTAAATATTTCAGTGTGAACACAAATAATTATTATGTGGTAGCAGGGCATGCTAGAAATAGCAGCCAAATCTTTCCTTTTCAAGAAAAACAAACCATTTATGCATGATTTCGATGTCAGATTCATTGAAAGCATACAAAATAACCTGGAAATGAAAAAAAAACCTACACAACAAAACTCCCTTTCTTTTCTGGAAAAAAGTGGCTTGCAGTGGGTATGGAGGTCAGATACATTGAATGCATCTGAAAAAACTGGAGAAAAATTATTCCACATCAAGGTACAAAATATTTACCGAAAGAATAAAATCTTGTACTGAGTATACCTGTATTTTAATTAATTCAAGCTAATGTACCTCATCTTGAAAAGTGGCAAAAGTTTTGTTGGTTGCCGTCTGGGATAATTTTAGTGGCAAATCAAACAGGTAAGATGCATTAAGAATTTTGGATCTTTACCTTTCGAGATAGATTTAAACAATAATTTTTTGTAACTAAACATTTTCAAACTTTGTATACTTGTAGAATGTGTCGCATAAAAAATCTTTTACTCTTGGCATTGTTGAGAAAATTCTGTATTTTGGAAGTTATTTCTTGTTAAAGTTGTCGTATTTCGGTAATTTCAACCAATCAATGACGTGTATTCAGCTGAATAAAATTACTGCCATTGTTTGTCAACAACAACTATCGGCGGTGTATATTTCGTTTGTCACTGTTATTTATGACATCGTTCATGCATTTGTACTGGTTTTAGCTTTAAGGTTTTCGGGTTAGGGTTATGGTCAGGGTTAAGGTTTTAGGGTTAGAGTTACAGAAAAAAAGGGAAAATGAAACACAAACGATTATGGTGGTGCCATGAAGTAAACATGCTTCTGATACACTTGTTTATTCATACAAACGTAATTGAGATGAAATATGTCGTAAATAACAGTGACAAACGAAATATACTCTGCCGGAAGCTGTTGTTGACAAACAACAGCAGTAATTTTATTCAGCTGAATATATGTCATTGATTGGTTGAAATTACTGAAATACAATTTAAACAAGAAATAACTTCCAAAATTAAGAATTTTCTCAACAATGCCAAGAGTAAAAGACGTTTTATGTGACACATTCTACAAGTATACGAAGTTTGAAAGTGTTTAGTTACAAAAAATTATTGTTTAAATCTGTCAGTCAAAAGGTAAAAATCCAGAATTTCAATTTTAGTATTTAGCCATAATGTTAATGCTTTAACACCTGTTAATTGAATTTACTTGCCCATAAAAGTCAAATTTACACAGCAAGATCAGCTAAAGTTACATAACAGTAAATCAGTGGTATATAAAGCACCAACAGACGAAATTTCAAATCTGTATGTAAAAAAGTTACAAAGTTACAAGCAAATATTGTGAACCTAAATAATTCAAAATAACGTGAGCAAATAGGTATTACATTTGACAGATTAATTAGCTTCCCAAAGTGGGCGATGGGCTAATTTCTAGAAAATGGTAAGCAATATGAACATTCTGTGGATGACAATAAATTTTTAGAAGTTAAGTCTGCATTTACTTGTATCTACGCATGCCTAGAATAAGGATGCACTTACATTGATTTGACTACTCGCATGAGACGTCGGTTTGTATTAAAAAAGCAGACTTGTTTAACGAATATTTTTGTCACAGTCATTGAGATGGTTGTCATGTGTGCTAAAAATAGCAGCCAAATAGGCCTAAGCCTTAAATTACACTCTACCACAATTTTTTTTTTATTTTGGCATAATTACATGAAGTTCCATGTATAGAATTCAAATTCATAAAAATTTTCTGGAAACTCTGAAAAATAAAAAAGTTATGAGGGATTACAGGTCATGCATAATTCTGTGGTTTCATATCAAAACACAAGTGCTATTTTCAGGATGTTGTCAAAATGTGCAGTCACACACTAAAGGACAGCTTTGAAATCGTGTTTCTTGACTGGAAGAAAATGATCAAACTTTAAACCTCTATAACTTTTTAAAAACATTTTTCTGGAAAAAGTTGAATAACTCCAGCAAAAAGTTGAATAACTCCAGCAGTTTAGCTTGGAAAGCTATATTAATGTGCCTAATTTAAAAATTTTTGATAAACTCTAATTTTTGAAATGCTGGAAGTCAAACGAACTAGATCTGTATTTGCTCTAGTAGAGACGTATATTGGTTTCTTCTCATTGGGAATACCACACTACCTTTCTGACGCTGCCTGTAGAAATTCGTTTTCACATTTTTATTTTACTGATGCCTCCAGTCAAGAAAATTTGTCAACAGTACAATTGTGATTATTTATCGTTTGGATTTATTCGCTCTCCTCAGAACTGTCAGTTACCAATGTGCCTTATTTGCCATCAAACATTGAACAATGAAACCTTCACGCTTGAAGTATCACTTTGGTGCAGAGCATTCTGACAAGATGGACAAGCCATCGTCATACTTTTTGCTACTGAGCTCCTCTTTCAAAAAGCAAATACAAACATTCAACACTCTACTCCAGGAAACTAGTAAACAGGAGAATGATAGGATGATTGCATCGAACAACATTGCATTGCTTGCTGCTAAGTCTGGGAAGTCTCACACAATTGGAGAAACATTACTTCACCCAGTTATTGAAGAGGTTTTGTCAACTGTTATGCACGAAAAACCCGATAACATTATGAAGATCCCATTTAGTAATAACACAATTTCTTGAAGCATGGATGAAATGGCCAACGAAGTCAAACATCAGCTCATTAATATTCTCCAGTGTTCTGAATTTTCTATACAAGTGGATGAGTCAACTGTTGTGGACAATTAATGCTTGATGATGGTATATATTCGTTATTTCAGCGAAGACCTTCAACCTTGTGAGAAAATGCTGTTCACAGAGAAATTGCTGCTTGATTCAAAAGGTGCAATTATTTTCACACTCTCAAGTCTTTTCTTTTTAAACATAATATCCCACTCAGCAATATTCTTGCCTGTGCATCTGATGGAGTCCCTTCAATGATAGGATTTTCATCTCTCCTAAAGCACAAAATTTCCCACCAGATACTAACTGTTCATTGCTTGGCACACCGGCAGCATTTAGTGGCAAAAAATATGAATAGTAGATTGAATGATGCACTACAGTTAGTTATCATGACTGTGAACAAATTGAAGTCCAGTCCCTTGTCTGATTGAATTTTCCATCAACTCTGAGAAATGATGAGGACTATACTAAACTCTTATACCATACCAAAGTGTGGTGGCTGTCAAAAGGAAACTCTGTTTTATGCTTTGTTGAACTGTTTCATAAAATCATCTCTTTCTTTGAAGATACTCCACTATCCACTTCATTGATGGCTGCAAGGTGTGATATCTTTTTTCCTTTGTGATATATCCACAAAATTAAATGATTTGAATATTTCAAGGAAACAGAAAAATTCTCGTTGATTGTAAACCGTTTATCACTACCTTCATTTTGAAATTGGTGTTGTATAAGACTAACATTTCAAAACGTCAATTCCATCAATTTCCACAACTTGATTCTTTGAAAGATGAATTGGTTGATGAAGATTTAACTACATATTGCAACTATTTACAATCATTGTATGATAACATGGTGGAGCGATTTCAAGTTGTTATTGTGCTGAATATTCCAAATTGGTAAGGGTTAGGGTTAATAATAATAGACAGACCATCATGAGAACAAAGTGTGTGTGTGCATAGGCATGGCTGTATGCACGTGTGTTATGTCAAGAGCATTGAAAGAGTCTATAATATGACATTTGAAGAATGTTCAGACACAAGGATGATAATACCAGTTCATAGTCAAAGTACACGATAGTTGAAATGCTGTATCAAGAAGTTGTGGCTACGATGCTGCTGCTGGTCACTTGGTACAGGAAGTTCTCGCAGGTTGTATTTGCTGCTAACCATGGTCATGCAATTCACAAACAGTGTTGTGTTGGAACCTGTGTGAGTGTTGCTGGTTGCTGTGTACGTAGAGAGATGATGTTGACGTTAGGATGAATGGTGGCAACAGAGATGGAGGTCGCTGAATGCTGCTGGATGAAGTTGATCAGTCTCTATGTGGCTGCTGTGGTGTTGTCACTGGAACTGGCTGTGTCCTGTGTGGTCAGTGGCTAGACCTTAAAAGATTTTGAACCAAAAGACATCAACTCGATGTGAAGCTAGAGTTTTATAGGGAGCAGTCACCTCATCGGAGGTTTAGAAGAGACTGTCTCACATGACTTTATTTGAAGGCTGCGATTGGTTGGGTTGCATATTGGTGCACAATAGAGCAAGAGACAAATTACACTAATACCAACTAATCAGAGTAGTGGACACATCAGGGTCCAAAAGGGCGGCCGAAAGCTAGCTGTTACCTACTATGTCCATATATTTATGTATATATAAAGAGAGAGAAGAATTTCCCTCATGCGTACGCTATACATCGATCTGTTCACCTGTCCACTTTGCTTTCCCCAATCGACCATATGCCATAAATGGCCCTTCTATAAAAGCCTCCATCAGCCGGCTTTCTATTTTCTCTGGCTTAACTGGTCCTTCTCCTCTATTTCCAGGTAAGGTGCCAACACCAATCCGAGGTCAGAGACCCCCTTCGGTTATGAATGACCATGAGATTGTACCTAGAAAGTTACCCTCTGAGGCATAAGTCCAGGCCAGGTTGTTTATGGAAGACCAGCAGTCGCCCATACATACCAGCCTCCCCTCTCTATGCCACCGATGTTATCCAAGGGAAAGGCAAAGGCTGATACAACTTGGCACCAGTGACGTCGCAACTCATTTCTACATTGAGGTACAGTGGTATGAAACTCACTAGGTCATCTATACCTTGGAGTTTTGCCACCAACTTAATTTTTTGCAGTCAAGCAGTGACATCTCTCTTGCTGCAAAATGGCCTGTCTCATTTGAAACATGGACCAAACCCATCATTTTTTTTTCCTTTTTGAACTGAAATAGCTTCTGTTGTGAAGGAGGAAAAAGACAGAAGCAAAGAAAGAATTGCAGTAGTCTTACCTGTCAGTCTGGAAAAGGGTCATTCTGAACATCCATGTGTTCTGTCTCGATCTACAAGATTCACTCAACGTCCACATGTGCTGTCCCGCTGTACCGTCTAACACATCTGCTCTCATGCGCTGTTCACCGCCAACTGACTGCTCATGCCTCGCTGACTTTGCATGCCCACCACAGCCCTTCCAGTGGGACCCACAGGCCCCACTTCCAACAGGACTTCTGGTCCTTCCCTACAACATAGCCTGGCTCATAATCATTATCTATTTTTGCATCAGTAGTTCTGATTTGGGGAAAATAAAAATCAGTGTGAATTGATGCACAGACATGCACTGAGGCTGAGGCATCTGTGACTCTACTTGGATGGCAAACAGGTGTGGTCTCTGTTTGTTCAGTCGATACTTCTTGAGCTTACTAGTTTGAATGAACTAGAACTTTGGATCAAGTGTAGACCAAAGCTGGGTGCTTGGCAAGCAGAGTGTCATGAAGCACTCAAGCTTCTCTGTCATACGGGCAACACCAGTGGCAGGGGTTCCACCTCGGCTTCCTATAGAGGGTTAGTAGAGGCTCAGTGCGATGACATCCTGGGGGAGACTCTAGGCTTCAATGATGGTCAACTAGCCAGCCTGTTCCAAAGGACATTCAGGCCAGGACCCTTGGATAACTTCCAAGGATCCCTGGTCTGCCAGTTTTACTGAGGAGCCTTACCAGTTCACAATAAACTCGCCAGACATGGTGCCCCTTGTTCACCCTTGTGCCCAAGATGTGAGCAGGACAGGGAAACCATTCTGCACAAGATTGTGCAATGCCCCCAAATTTCGGAAATGTGGGTTTATGCTGAACACCTGCTGTCACAGCTGGGGAGAGTACAACTATCTTCCGAGTCAATTGTAAAGATTGTTCCTCCTCCCTTTTTTAATAAAGAAGGCAAGGCTTGTTTTCTCGATGTAGTCACTATAGTTAAAGAAGTGGTATGGAAGACCCATGTGAAAGGAATCATGACAGGCATTTTCATCTCCATCCTTTGGTTAATTTCTTCACTTACCACCTTAAGAGGAAAATAAGGGTGGAGAGAAAATGCTTGTCACCTGATGGAAAAAGATGGAAGGCTGTAGCAAGTTTGTTGAGAATGAATGAACCCACATAGTATTTCCATAATGTTATACAAAAGGCTACAGTAGTGGCTTGGGGCTTGCAAGGTCGAAGCTAAACCCGTACCCCACTTCATTGTATGTGTTCTTGTTTGTTATCATCCGATTTATATAAATTTTTAAAAGTCATTTGTTTTATTGACCCCATTCCCTCATTTGTATCATCCCCTCTATGTTTGGTCCCCTGTGGGCAATAAAGACCTAGTTGTTACAATCATCTGAAATGGAACACTCAAAGCACGATATTCAAATAATTTTGCTATTCAACTTCAAAAAAGGACATAAAGTAGCTGAAACTACCTGCAGTATCAACAGAACGTTTGGTAAGAAATTGACCAGTGAGAGGTCAGCTCGAAAATGGCTTAAACGATTTTGCAGCGGTGGTCTGAGCTTTGAAGATCATGAGTGTAATAGATGCCCATCTGTCATTGACAAAGTTTTAAGGAATTATACTTCTTCAACTTTTCATCTGCTTTCATCAAAATCCTGATATTGAATAGACATGACAGATTAATCAGTAAACAAATACAATTTTCCTTGTCTGTTACTTTGTATGTGGATCATTATGTTCCATTTTTTTGTCTGTTTGAATTAGAAAATTCTACAAAATTGTGCATGTTTCCACCTCAGTCATTGAGAAAGATCCATGTAAAACCAGTTGAAAACTGGCAAAAGAACTTCAAGTCAGCCAAAAGTTCTTCCTTTCTTCCATTTGCATGTGATTGGAAAATCAAAAATCCTCAACAAATGGGTACCACACAATTTGAATGAAAATCAGAAAATGCACAGATATGAAATTTGCTCGGCGCTTCTTCTCCGTAACCAGACCAATCCATTTCTCGATTGTATTGTAACTTACGATAAAAAGTGGATTCTGTACAACAGTAAAAAACGTTCTTCACAGTGGTTGGACCAAAATGAAGCACCGAAAAACCTTCCCTAAATCTGAGTTCTTCAGAAAGAAGGTTATGGTGACTATTTGCTGGTGTACTGCTGGACTCATCCACTATAACTTCTTAAAACCCAGAAAAATCATTACTGCAGAAACATATTACTATAAAATTGCCAAAACGAACAAAAACTGCTACTCCTGTCCTGAACTGGTCAACAGAAGAGGGTCAATCATTCTTCATGACAATGCTTGACCACATGTTTCACTAATGATGCTCCAGAGGTTGAGGGAACTTCACTACAAAGTTCTTCCCCACCCAGCTTATTCTCTAGACCTTTTTCCTACCAACTACCACTTTTTCAAGCACCTTGATGGTTTTCTGCGAGAGAAGGAGTTCATTAATCAAATTGATGCTGAAAGTGCATTCAAAGAGTTCAAATATGTATTTGTGTGTATATATATATACACATATCATCATCGTTTAACGTCCGCTTTCCATGCTAGCATGGGTTGGACGTTTTGACTGAGGTCTGGCGAACCAGATGGCTGCACCAGACACCAGTATATATATATATATATATATAAATATATATCATATATATATCATATATATATATATATATATATATCATATAACCAGTTAGATGAAATCCCAGCTGTTCCTCTTGAAACACATCTGTTTATTCCATTCTTATAATTAATATGTATCTATGGTTGTTGCTGTATGTTAGTCAAAATACACATTAAAATTGAGAATTATGGAAATATTATTTGCACAGTTATTGCATAATAAAAAGGGAAATTTGAAAACTGCTTTTTGATATTTATATTCTTTTATTTTTTCATTTTCTTTAATTTGTTTCAGTCATTTGACTGTGGCCATGCTGGAACACCGCCTTTAGTCAGAGAAACTGACACCAGGACTTATTCTTTGTAAGCCTAGTACTTGTTCTATCGGTGTCTTTTGCTGAACCGTTAAGTTTTGGGATATAAACACACCAACATCGGTTGTCAAGTGATGGCAGTGGTGGTGGGGGACAAACACACACACACACACATACACACACACACACACACACACATATATATATATATATACAGTTTCCATCGACCAAATCCACTCATAAGGCTTTGGTAGGCCCAAAGCTATAGTAGAAGACACCCACGGTGCTACGAAGTGGGTCTGAACCCGGAACCATATGGTTGGGAAGCAAGCTTCTTACCACACAGCCAAGGTTGGCTGTGTGGTAAGAAACACATGGCCTAATGGTTAGAGCAGCGGACTCACAGTTTCGAATCTCAGACCGGGCGATGTGTGTGCTTATGAGCGAAACACCTATGGTCCATGCAGCTCCAGTAGAAGGTAACGGTGAACTTCTGCTGACTCCTTCGCCACAACTTTCTCTCACTCTTTCCTCCTGCATCTTGTAGCTCACCTGCGACGGACCGACGTCCCGTCCAGTCAGGTGGGGAACCTATACACCACGGAAACCAGGAAACCGGCCCTTATGAGCCAGGCATGGCTCGAGAAGGAACAAACAAACAACAGGTATCTATCACAAGAGAATTCCCTGGTGAATTTTTGGAATAGCACACCCACATAAGTTGGATTTTCTTTGTTTTGATGGGGATTTTTCAAATTTGTTTTTCATCACACCCTTGGAAATGATGGAAGGAAGCTTTTTATGAAATCAAATTATTGAAAATTTATGAACCGCTACCCACTTCCTGACTGATTTTGTCCAAAGAATTTTTCCACTATGTACTTTAAAAAAAAAAGCAAGCTTTCATTCACAGTGAAAAAAAAAAAAATTCGAAAATTTATGAATTTTTTTTCAAACCCATTTCCCCACCCAGTACTGTTTTTGGTTGATAGTTTTCATATTATGCACTTAACACATAACCTTAACAAAATTACTGGGAGTATTAGTTTCCAGGTGTTTGAGAACAATTGTGTTCACAGTTCAGTATGGTTTCCTTCTGTTTTTCATTCTGATTGATCTCAGAATTCAACAAGCCAGTCATTTGCACATTGTTGCTATCTTAATATGATGCAATTTATTCATGTGGATTGTCAGGTCATGTACCAAATGCGACTCTGAGATTGCAATACCTCTTGGTCCCATGTATTTTGATTTTAATTAAATGTAAGCAGAACTGCGTGTTTCAGCTTTGCCATGATACCACTTACCCCCCCACCCTTCTCAGCACCCAAAACCATTTCACTGACATTCATTTTCCATTCTTAATACTGTGTTCTCCACCCATATTTTACACTGATCATCCTCCTGAGCCAACAAATTATCTCTCCTCTACCACCATATGTCTGCTCCAGACCATTACAATCTATCGAATTGCATGTCATCTCCCTCTCTTCTTTTTGCCCACCTTCTTATTTCTTTACTGCCCACAAGGGGCTACACATAGAGGGGACAAACAAGGACAGACAAACGGATTAAGTCGATTACATCGACCCCAGTACGTAACTGGTACTTAGTTAATCGACCCCAAGAGGATGAAAGGCAAAGTCGACCTCGGCGGAATTTGAACTGAGAACGTAAAGACGGACGAAATACCGCTAAACATTTCGCCCGGCATGCTAACGATTCTGCCAGCTCACCGCCTTCGTTTTGTCCACCTTCTTACTCTCTCTCTCTCTCTCTCTCTCTCTCTTGCCCTGTCTACTATATCATTATTATTATTATTATTACCTTGACTCAGGATTTGTCTTATTCCTGGTAGAATTTATATGGATAGTGAGTTTCTCCCTCTAACCTAAGATCTCCATGACTTAAATAAGCCATTAAATGCTCAGAACCTTTCCAATGACCTTTCCTGTTCCTTTGAGACAAACCTTCTGTAGAAGCTCTACAGGACATTCCACCCCAATCTCCTTTCCCCATTTGTTTATTTCATCCTTTACAGTCCCTAATGTACCAATTATCACAGGTACAATTTTGACAGATATCAGGTTCCAAATCTTTACAATCTCAAGTTTTAAGGAGTTATACTTCTTCGACTTTTCATCTGCTTTCATCAAATTCCTGGTATCGAATAGACATGACAGATTAATCAGTAAACAAATACAATTTTCCTTGTCTGTTACTTTGTATGTGGATCATTATGTTCCATTTTTTTGTCTGTTTGAATTAGAAAATTCTACAAAATTGTGCATGTTTCCACCTCATGTACTCTTTCTACATGATGATTGTATCATGTACTTCCTGCTTCAAACCCCAAATTTTGATAAAGCTTCCAGTGTAAAATGCTTACAACTTGATCATGTCTCTATTTCTTATATTCTCTCAGGGTCAACTTGGGGCATTCTGCAATAGTGCGTGTCATTATTTCATTCCAAAGTCCATACACTCTACTGACACCTTCTCCTCAAACACATATTTTCAAAATTTGTTTATTTGCAGTGTTTGATTTGAGCATCTTTAATAAAGCTCCCTGTTTCTTTTTCTAATCATCCTTTTTCAACCAAACCCAAGATTTTTTAGAGAAAGAGAAAAATTAGGAGTGCTATTTAATAATTTTCTAAAGTAGAGCCAGAACTAAAAGTTTAGACATCTTTTGTATATGAATGTCTATATAAACAATGAGATCAAAGATAGGAAAATAGGTATTAGATGTATATGCACATCTGCCACACACTTTTTCTGTTAACCTTCCTGTGAGACTAATGCACCTCTTATGTGTTCATAGATTGCACTGAGAACACAGTAAGGAACTTCTACCAACACCTTTTTCTACATACCAAGTGGTTGATGGATGTGAAATAGGAAGTTGGAAGTTGGAAATGATCTTAAATAGTTACAGCAGCATTTCTCTTAGCTACTCTGGGTAGTATATCTAAAATGCTATGTAGCTGACCTCATTATTAATGTTATCATGTGTTTGAGCAGGGAAACCTCTTATGGCTCTGTTTAATTCTATTCCAAAATGTCTATCATGTTTTGCTATAATAATAAAAACATTGTGTACAGTGACCAGGTGCACTACAACTCATCTAAAGTGTATGTATAATCAGGTCTAGTTTCGGCGGATTTCAGAAAGCATGAGGGCCTTAAAGGATGCAGTGTCATGGCAGTCAACAACTGACGCAGGCAGTTTGTTCCATGCTTCAGCAACTCTGAGCGTGAAAAAATGTTTCCGAAAGTCATGGGAGCTGTGTTGTTTTCTGACTTTGTAGGCATGTCCACGTGTGTTAGACACATGGAGATCAAAAAGGTGTTCAGTGTTGTTGTTGGTGAGGTGGTTGATAACTTTGAGGGTGTTTACCAAGTCCGTCGCCAGACGCCAGAGCTTCAGAGCCCAGGGAAACAAGGCGCTCAGAGTATGGTAGGTGTCTGATGGAGGGTATGCTTTGGTTGCACGTCTCTGAACAGATTCCAGGAGGTCAATGTTCTGAGCAAGATAGGGGTTCCAAACTGATGATGCAAATTCCAAGTGTGGTTGTACCATAGCTGTATACAGTTTTAAATAGATGGCTGGAGAGCGGCTAACAAAAGTCTTGCTGAGTGATGCCAAGAAACCCTCGGCCTTCTTGACAGTTTTAGAGATATGCTTTGTCCAACGCAAATCACTGCTGACAGTGATGCCTAGGTCACGCTTGCAAGAGGATTTCTTGATATCAGTGTTGTGGAGGGAGTATGTGGACGCAGCATTTTTTCTCCCAAAATGCATGGTGGTACACTTGTCCACAGCCAGTTTCAGTTGCCAGTCTGAGATCCATTGCTGCATTGTGTCCAGGTCTGATTGCAGAAAAGAGCTGTAGACAACAGGATCTGTCCTCTTGATTTCAAGGTACAGCTTGATGTCGTCTGCATATTTCAATACTGTGGCATTCTTTAAATTGGCATCTATGTCATTAATGTATGCCACAAACAAGAGGGGACCAAGGACAGATCCCTGTGGTACACCCAATGACATCTCATATGGTGTAGAATGCTGTCCTAGAACTGTGACTACCTCCTTTCGGCTGAGAATGAAGGATTTCAACCAGTTAAAAAGATCATCCCTCACACCCATTGCAGAGAGTTTCACCATAAGCCTTTTGTGTGGCACAGAGTTGAAAGCCTTAGCAAAGTCAAGGTAGACAACATCCACCCATGAGCCACTGTCAGTGATCTGAGTAATGTCCTCAAGGAACTCGACAAGCTGATCACTGCAGCTGGAGTTAGGGACAAATCCATATTGTGAGGGTCGGATGAGACTGTGAGAGCTCCAGAAGTTCCAAAGTGTTTCTCTGACACACGATTCCATCAGTTTTGCAATACAGCTAGTGAGACTGACTGGACGATAGTTGACAGGTGATGTGCGGTCGCCCTTTTTGAACAGAGGAATGACACTGGCAGTTTTCCACTGCTCCAGAGTAGCACCATTGTTGAGACAGTACTGGAAAAAAATAGAAAGCTGGTGTAAAAGGAAGTACCTGCCACATTTGAGAAGCAGGTATATAACTCCATCAAGACCAGGGGAGGCATAGTTGCACTTATTTTGAAGGTGACGTCGCAGCATTGCAGGTGTAAATTCCATAGTTGTTATGGAATTTGCTGTTAGAGATGGTGAAGATGGTACATTTTAATTTTCAACAGTGAATATGTTTGCGTAGCACTCGGCAATGAGTTCTGTGCATTCCTTGGGATCATCAGTGATCTGGTTTGTGTGAGGGTTGTGAAGAGGGCCCACTGGAGAGTGAGGTCTCTGCTTCGAATGCACATATTTCCAGAAAACCTTGCTGTCAGGATTGGCTGCTATGCACTGTTCAAATTCAAGCACTGCTTTTTTTGTCACTTGCTTGAGATGGTTGGAAGATTTATTCCGCTTTTTCCTGTTGGTGTCTGATTTATGCAACTTGTATTCCCGTTCAGCAGTCCGACATTCCTTCCTGGCAAGTCGAACCGCTGAAGTTTCCCAAATTGCACTTTTGGGGCAGTTCTTTTTCTGTTTACGTGGCACTGATGCTGCACATGCTGTCCATATTGAGTCCAGGATACTCTGGAGTATAGTATTCACATCTCCAGAGTTGTAGAATTCATGCCAGTTTGGGTGCTGTAATTCAGTGTGGTACAGGTTCCAATCTGCTCTCTTCCAATCGAAGGAAGCAGATTGGAAATGGTTCAGGTTTTTGTTGTTGCCCGCAAGAGCCAGATTGGCGATGATCATAGCATGATCAGAGTCGCCTAGAGGTTCCTCCGTAGTATAATTGATAACCACTTCAGGAGTTGTGGTGAAGAGCAGGTCCAAGGTGTTGTCGCCTCTTGTTGGAGAGGTGACTACTTGTGACCAGTTTGAGTCCAGTACAAGCTCAACGGAATCCTTTGCGCTCTGTGGCCAATGGAAGGTTTCCCAATTGATCTCAGGATGATTGAAATCGCCTGCAATAAAAACATAAGTGGCTGTTTTCCTGGCAGCAGCTCGGAGGATATCGCAAAGCTGTGTGTCTTGATGGTAATTTGGGGGACGATAAACAACGCCAAGCAGAAGTGTTGACATGGTCATACGTACGTCACTTCTTCTTGTGATTCGTTCAAATCAGTACAAGGAATTACTGAAAAATTTGAACGAACGTAGACCATCACACCACCACTACGGCGGTTAATGCGGTCCTTGCAGAAGAGATTGTACCCAGAAATGTTGAAAACCCCATCACAGAGTAAGGAATGTGCCCATGTTTCCGTGACAGTGATGAAGTCAGGGTCAATACTTCTGACGTAGGAGTTGAACAAATGTATTTTGTTGCATAAACTGCGAGCATTTAAGGACAACAATTTGTACCCTGCTTGCTATCTATGCTATATAGGATTTTAGTTGTATCAGATAAAAGTAAAGTCCTATTTGAATTCTTAAGGAAGCTTGCACTGGAAAGGGTTAGAGGACTAAGAGAATTTGAGTTTGGAGATAATGCTCAAGTGGTTCACTTCAAAGGCTTCTGGGTTTTTCTATCTTGGGGGGGGGGGAATCTTCTAGACTTGATACTGTAGAAATTGATACTTGTTCTATCAGAATCTTTTGTTCAATAGCTAAGTTATGGGGACATAAACAAACAACATAATGCAGAAAATGTACCATATTTCTGTGTACAATACATAATTAAACACTACAGGTGTTGTTTTCAACAGCCTTATATCTAAAATATAAAAGAATTTCCTTTTACGAAGAAATTTTCCTCCCAAAATATTGGTTTCAAATTTAGTCATAAGGCCAGCAACTTCACAAGATGAGAATAAGTCAGTTACATCAACCCCAGTGTTCAGCTGGTACTTATTTTATTGACCTCCATAAAGACGAAAGGCAAAGTCATCCACAGCAGAATTTTTTTTTATCTTTCTCTAAGTCAGAAATACAGTAAATATTATTCATTGTGCCTCACCACTCCTTACAAGAAACTGGAAAAGCAGACTTTTAGAATAGTTGTCATATATGTTGATATTTTCAGTTTTTATCTGGATTTCCCCTTTCTTTCATATATTGCAAAACAATGAAAAGAGGCTTTTTTAAAACATTTTTTTTTTTAATCCATCTGTTTTAAATGTTTGTCTCCCCCAACACCTCATCGAGCCTTTGGAACAGCAGCAGCCACTAAAATGATATACTCCCCTTTTTCATAATTTTCTGTCATTTTATCATATTCTACATTCTGAAACATACGTAACTTGCATTAGAGAAAAATATCTTATCTTGTCTTCCCTCCTTCATTGTACTTTTTTCACAGTGAATGAAAAGCCAAACGCTGCTAATGGATGTGTGAGAGAAAAAATTTGAATTTTGAAAAGTGTATCTATAAAGCGATATTTTCACTTGTTTTTTTTTTGTTTATTTTAACCTTTCTCTGCTAACACATCAAATTCATTACATGCAATACATGGCTTTTCAGGTTATAATTGACTAGTTTGCCAAGATGAGAGGCCCACCAAATTTGAAGTGCCCTGAATCCCCCATGGTTTTTTTATACGATTCCCAATATTTAATTATAAAAATACAATAGGATCTTTTTAAACACCGAATGGCAACAAGGGTCCATAGAATAAGATAAGAATCAAAATGATCCATAGACAAAAACTAGTTGAGAACCATTGTTTTAGGCAATTCATCTCGAATTGTTAGTACAAGTTTCAGTTGTAGAGTCATTACCACAGACCAGTTAGTAAAAGCTGAGGACCTAAACTCTTTTTCAGTCTTCTTATTACTATTTCTTCCACCTTGTCCTCTAATTGGGAACAGCTCAAAAACATATCTGTGACTAAGGTGTAGTCGTTTCACTGACTACCTGTGAACTCCATTAGAGCTGACAATGCAAAAAATTATGTTTTTTGTTTTAAACTGAATGTCAGCAATTTTGAGGGCTGGGGACTAGTTGATTACATCGCCATCAGTACTTGACAGGTAATTTATTTTATTCATCCTGGAAAGCTGAAAAGCAAAGTTAACTGCAATGGGATTTGAACTCAGAACATAATGAGTTGGAAAGCATACTTGCAAAGATTTTTTTTTGTTTTTTTTTTCTGATGCTGTAACAATTCCGCCACCTCGGAAGTAGAATAATTCCTCAAATATAGCGAGTGTTACGTTGCAAAATCCACTGCGATAGGAGACAATCCGTGAAGTAGCAACAGTATTGGGATCTTTTCGGTTTGAACGGCAGTTTTTTCTAGTGGTGCCATATGAAATTGTCACCCATAATTATGACCCTAGTATCGATCTATTGCATTTCAATCTGTTTTAGGGTTAGGGTTAGGGATGGGGGGAAGGGTATCTTTTTTTCTTCACAAATGTAAATAAACCCAATCTGTTTCTTAAACGAGGGACATATTCATACGGCACAGAATGTTTTTTACCTCAATAGACATCAGTGATTGGTTGAAATTGCAGAAATTGAAGAAAAAAACAACAAATATCTTACAAACCATAGAATTTTCTCAATAAAGCCAAGAGAAAATGATGTTTTATAAACACATTCTACCAGTATACAAAGCTTAAAATTTTTTAGTTACCCATTATTGCACTGTATATTTATTATTATTATAATTTGTATATATTTATTTTATTATGAATGCAAAACAACACCACACACTCGCCTCCTGAGTTTCATTTTCCATACAGTATGTGCGATTCTTTGTTTACGCATCTACGGTACACTACGTATTTTCTTTTAATATACTTTAATTAATGTGTCATACAATGCAGTACTGTACTGTATTTTTATTTTTTATTTTATTAATTTTTAAGAGTGAAAATGCTTATTTTACTACAGAAATAATTAAAATCAGAAACCCGTGATATACTGTACATATATTAGCCAGAAAAATCAGTCAATCCCTCACCCGGGAACAAAAGAGAAAAAAATTAACCAGTCTCATGGGCGTAAGCAACTATGTGGAAAACGAATATGAAAAAAATGCGAACTGACGACCCTGGGAGTGGGTGGGGAGGGAGACATTCGAAAAATTCATAAGATCCGATTTTTACGTCATAACTTCCGGTAAAATGTATATATATATATATATATATACTGATTTTTTTTTATGGAATCCCACGTTTTTGGTTAAGGAGAATCCAATTCTGAAAAATAAGTGGTGATCCTTCGGTATAGGTACACACGTGGGATCTTTTCATTGGTTAAAATTCGAAGAATTAAACTACGTTAAACTTACAAATTACAATTTTCTCAAAAAAGCCAAGTGAAAATAATGTTTTCTTTTGACACATTCTACCAGTATACGAAGTTTCAAATTGTTTAGTTAACTAGAAATTCCGTCCATCAAAAAGAAAAGATCCCACACGTGACTTTGTTTACATTTCTGAAGATAACAGAAACCCTTTTCTCCCACCCCTAACCCTAATCCTAACCCCCCATATATAAAAAAAAAAAACTTTCTTGAAATGTATCCGGTACTTCCGGTACTTACGCTGAAGTTATGCCAAATAAGATTTCAAAAAATTGCATTTTCAAGATTTCAATTACCCACCAGCCCCAGTAATATGGGAATTTCCCGCAATGTTTTCACATTGTTTTGTTTTAAGATCTTTTTGGTTTGAACGGCAGTTTTTTCTAGTGGTATCATATGAAATTGTCACCCATAATTATGACCCGAGTATCGATCTATTGCATTTCAATCTATTTTACATTTAGGGTTAGTTAGGGTTAGGGTTAGGGATGGGGGGAAGGGTATCTTTTTTTCTTCACAAATGTAAATAAACCCAATATGTCCCTTCTTAAAGGAGGGAAATATTCATTATGCACAGAATGTTATTTACGTCAATGGAGGTAATTGATTGGTTAAAATTGCCGAAATGCAAGAAATTAAAGACGAAATATGTTACAAACTATAGAATTTTCTCAAGAAAGCCAAGAGAAAATGATGTTTTATAAACACATTCTACCAGTATACGAAGTTTAAAATTTTTTAGTTACCTAGAAATTATGTTAAAAGCTGCCGTTCAAACCGAAAAGATCCAAATAGGGAGATTATGAGTCTGAAATCTTTGGAAATTTTTTTTTTTAAGAATTTTCTTTTACTAAAAATGCGGGAAAATACGGACATCATGATTCGGACAAAAATTTCGAAACATTTCTGTACTTACGGTTACGGTTTTAGAGTTAGGGTTAAGGTTAAGGTTTTAGGGTTAGGGTTAGGTTTTTAGGGTTAGGATTAGGGTTTTAGGGTTATGGTTTTAGGGTTACGATTACGGTTGGGGTAAGAGTGTTATGGTTCGGGTTTTAGGGTTAGTTTTGGGGGGAAAAAAAGTCAAAATTGAAGAAGTTGAGGGGGAAAGGTGGGGAAAAAATTTCACAATGCCGATTTTGGGGAATTTTCCAGAACCTCCGTATCCGAAAACGGGGATTTTTGGCAAAAAAAATTACAAAATAAACAAATTTGGGAGAATATTGGGGTAGGGGAATGGGCGGAAGTCTTTCTAAAAATTACACTTTTCCGTCCCCTCGCTGTGTACGGCTACTTTTTTCAGAATTTTTTTTTTTTTTCAAAATATGCGGAAAAATACGGAGATTATGATTTTGAAGAATATTTCGAAAAATTTTTGTAGTTAGGGTTAGGGTTAGGGAAAAAAATCAAAAATGAAGAAATTGGAGGGAATGGTGGGGGACGAAATTAACAATACGCCAATTTTTGGTAATTTTCCGGAATATCCGTATCCGAAAACGGGGGTTTTGAGCAAAAGAAATTGGGAGGAAATGGTGAGGACAGGAGAAAACCTTTCCGAAATCTTTGCAAGAAGGTGTGTAGATTGATTATATTATGTTGTCGCAGTTTTGTGAGATTTGGCTGTTATTTCTAGCATGTGGATAGCCTGCTTGAAGGCCTGAGGGTTTACTTTTACTCTCTTGACTCTTTTACTTGTTTCAATCATTTGACTGTGGCCATGCTGGATCACCGCCTTTAGTCAAGCAAATCGACCCCAGGACTTATTTTTGTAAGCCTAGTACTTATTCTATCGGTCTCCTTTGCCGAACCACTAAGTTACGGGGACGTAAACACACCAGCATCGGTTGTCAAGCGACGTTGGTGGGGGGGGGGGCAAACACAGACACACACACATACATATATACAACAGGCTTCTTTCAGTTTCCGTCTACCAAATCCACTCACAAGGCTTTGGTCGGCCCCTATAGTAGAAGACACTTGCCCAAGGTTCCACGCAGTGTGACTGAACCCGGTTCGTAAGTAAGCTACTTACCACACAGCCACTCCTACATATATATATATATATATATATATATATATATGTGTGTGTGTGTGTGTGTGTGTGTGTGTGTGTGTGTGGTGTGTGTGTGTGTTTGTGTGTGTAAGTTTGTATGTATGTGTGCGTGTGAGAGAGAAAGTCGTGCATTGATGTGGAAGATTGTGACGACATACATATTTAAAAAAATTTTTCCTCATATCTATTTCGAGTGCGTACTTGACTGAGAGAGAGAGAGAATAATAGCGTAACGCATTTCTCTCTCTCTATCTCTCTCTCACACACCTTCTCTCTCGAAGTTATTTATAGAGAAGTGAACTTTCCCACTTTCACAAAAATAGTGTTTACGTATGTATATAAACAGGTAAGAAGTTTCCTGTTTCATTCACTCAAAAGCTTGTGTAAGCAGCCGGTACTCCGAAACTTCAGCATACTCTCGGACAAGTCTACTACTGTTTCTATATACCTCATAGTTTTGTGCAGTTTGTGAAAATTACAGTTGTTGCTTTCTTTCGTCTAAAATTTGTAAGAATTTTCTCTTGTGATTCTTATTTTCCTTTGTAATATTGTTTGCATAATGTAACCGGTTCATATAGATTCTTTTGGCATTATCATGTATCGACCAGACTATCGGGTGTTGTTATACTTAACAATGGACTCTTCCACTTTTACCCAAATAGTTTTGCTAAATCATCTTCACATCGTTGGAGAAGTGTTCCAAGTGGCCGTTTCCGATCACTTGGATACCATTCGGCAACTGCACGGATCCACCTTGCGACATGCCCGGCCCTGCAGAACTTGTGTATTGTGCGATCACGTCGGTCTCACCCCTCCGTTCGTTAAGGCAGTGCTACTCAAAGTGGTAGTCCGCGGACCGGTACCGGTCCGCGAGCCATCAATTGCGGATACTCGGCGAGTTTACAGAAAAGAAGCATTATAAAATGGATGGACAGTCACCCCACTCCACCCCACTCCACCCCACTAAACTGACCTTTCCGATTTTTTTTTTTTTGTCACCTGATTCCTATGTTTCCGATGACGGAGATTCCGAACATGCAAAAAACCACATTTTCAAAATTTTTAATCCCCCCCCCACCACCAAATTTTTAATTTTTAACATTGTTGAAAATTTCCTTTTCAATCTACATAGAAAAACTACGGAGATTAAGAATATGGGGTGGGGGAATTTAATTTCAAATTTTTTTAATGAAAAACTCCACACCTCATCCAGCTGTCTAAAAGTGAAAATGAACGGCTTGTTTAATCCGTTTCCGCATGCGTAGATTTATAGGGAAACAGCAACAGGACCATGGCATGTGAAGCCCTCACCACGAAACTCGATATGCTAAAAATAACAGCTAAATGTCTGGAGAATTTTTGTGTTTGTGTGTCAGCTTATCCAAAATGAACAGAGAAAGAAATACACAGAAATATATTTTACATACCTGTTGTATACGTCGGTTTGGGTTTTTTCACTTTAAATTTAAATCCATTTTCCTGAAAGTTATGAGGGAAAAATTGGATCTTGTAAATTTTCCGAAAGTCCTCTACCCACCCAACCCCCAGCCCCTGGCACGCAATTTTTTTGTCATGTTCGCTCTCTACACACTTTTTTTAAACCTAATAGGCTGGGGGGGGGGGGGGGTCCGTTAATAGGTCTTAAGTTTTATAATGACCAATTTTCCAAAACTCCCCTTCCACCCCATCTGAAAATTATTCTCACACAAAATTCTGATATAATCATAGTCTGCACCATCTGAAGTGAATTTGTAGAAAATTTCATTTAAAAATATCTGTTTTTCAGAAAGTTATTAGGAAACAAATTTAGAGGTCACACTTCTGTAACTATGTTTCAAAATATATTTTTGAAGTATAGGGAACGATTTGATCAACTAAAACTTTTTAAGCCTTGCCCCAGCATGGTCACTAGCCAACGACGGCTACAAGTAAAAACAAAAATAAAAGAATTTCATCTCAATAATGTCATCTGATATACATTGTGCTTTAACATATATATATATATATATATATATATATATATAAGATAGGATGATCATATATGGATGTCATTCCTTATTGGTCTACAGAACCAATGTTAACCTGAGACTAAATAACAAAAACACGAAGAGAAATGCATGTGCGAGCATTTGTATGCATACAGCTGTTGCTAAAAATGCTAGAAATACCTATATATATATATCTCATCAGTACAAATTTCATAGTGTAATGATGTAATTCTTGAAATGAAAGTGAGTGTATGTATGTATATGTCATTTCATCATGTTGAACCTTTAATCCCTACATATTCTTTTTCTCGCTCAATTTTTTTTTCCATTCTCACCTCATTTATTTCCTCTCAGCTCTTTCTGACAAAGAGTGTAGGCTTGAAATATCAAAGACTTTTCCCTTCTTCCCAGCATCAAACAAATACACCTGATTGTGGTTCCCTCACCTGTCTTCATCTTTTGTTTCCTGTAAATTTGAAATACATATTATGTACACTCACGTGGTCACCCCAGTTTGATCCTGCCTCAATGAACTTCATCCTGTCTGTGACTTCCATCTCTCATACCGTATTCCCGATCTTTCAGTACCTCAACTGATCCACCACTCCACCCAGATTACCACTAGATCTTCATACTCTTTCAGAGCGTACCACTATAGATCATATTAGATACTTTTGTTAATGTGGGTGTATAAATATATATATATATATTTTTTTTTTTTTTGAAATTTTGGTTAATGACACGGTTTTCAAGAGTTAAGTAAACTTTTTTATTTAAGAAATTTTATTGTATTCTATATAACTATTGATTGTTAAATCTGAATCTATAATTATTTTAGTTGTTAATGATAATTTAGATATGTATATTTATTTAATTATTAGTATATAATTATTATAACTGTACGTAAATTTTAAGATATTAGTCACTGTGATATATAGATCATAAAATAGTCATACGTTTTTTAAGATAGGTTATACGCTTTTAATTTGATTTTTAATTTTTAAATTGTATTTCATAAGTATATTCTATAAATATTTATAATATTTATGTAAGTAATAATGGACTAATTTATTTATTTTTGGTTATATGTCTATATATTTATTGACAGAGAAAATTTTAGATTTTTAATTACTATATTTGTTGATTATAATTTAGATACTTATTTTTATGTATTTATTATTTTATAATTATTAGATGTGAACTTAAATCTAAAAATATTAATAGTGATTATTTTGTTAAATAATTTGGTAATTTGGAGTATAACTGAGTTAAAGATATTCGAGAGTTTATTGTTTTTATTTAAGCCAAATTATATCTTCAAAGATAAATACATATTTCTATTTATTTTTTTACCTTAAAAATTCTATATTTGACATAATAAATGTGTTGTAGGAAATAATCCTAATGTTTTAAGTTTCTAATTTAGTTAATGGAGTTTTTTTCTAAAAGAAAAATTATTATATTATTTATTTCTTAAATAAATATTGTTTAACTCTATTTGCTTATTTATTTAACTATTATCATTAACCTGAAGATTGACTATAATTTTAAATCGAATTTATTTCAATTAAATTTAAACTTAATTGTAGCCATGAAACGTACATAGTGTTTTTACTTATTATATTATATATTGATCATTCATTTTATACTTTTTGAGATCTAGTTATAAGTTATATGTTTTATAAAAATATATATTATTTGCTATTTATGTATTGGTTTATGTTTATCACTGTTTGAGTTGCATAATAGTGGTTTTATCTCCAATTTATATTATATATATTTATACTGTGAAATTTGATTTAATACTAAATTGAATTTTTCCCAGAGAATGCAATCAATAAAGCCGTGGGAACGTGCATTTGTACACACAAATATATATAAATATATATAATCCGCCCATCTAGATTTACCTCCAGCTAACCCATTTGTATGCATCATTTTTGTTCTGCTTTTCTTCTGTCAACCTGTACAACCTGTAACTGCACCTGCCATTTTTTGTCGTTTTTGTACTGCTTAAAGGCACATTTTTTTCCTGCCAAGCTTCCTATTTAAACCATGTTTGTGTTCTCCCAGTCAGCAGCCTTATTGTTACTGGCACTTTAAACTCTTCGGTTGCATATTTGTGTGAATAAAATCATAATGAAATAACTATATATTAACTGTATGATATATGAATATATTAACTGTGATTATAAAATTAATAAGCTTACATCGTTCATAAACATCTGTTTATATATTATAGTAAATTCTATATTTAAATTTCTTACACTATGTATTGTGAATAGAAGAATACACATAATAATGATGATGATAATAATAATAATAATAATAATATTAGTAATAATTAAATATTATATGTGTACTCATGGATATGGATGTATATGTATGTTCCAGTATATATAATTAATTGTCTATATACTTGTATGTATGTATAATTATGTCTATCTATATATATATGTACATGTATATATGTATATATATATATGTTTATGTGTGTATATATATATATATATATATATATATATATATATATATATATACACTTGACTAATATAGGAACATTGAGTTGCTATTATCTATAGGCTGAAACAGATGTAAGTGATTTAATAATTTATATTCATGTTTTTTAATAACTGCTTGTATTTTTATCTTATATGCATTGAATAATATACTCTATGTATGTATGTTATTATGGTTGTCGTTTTCATAAATAAATAAGTTAACATTTTAATGTTCTAAAGTTGATGAACCAACTAACGTGCTTCTCCATTTTCTTATTTATATTATAAATTAATGGTAAAATATTTCTTTATCTTCACCCATTTAATACAATAAGTAAGTTTATTGCATTTAAAAACACTTGTGTATTAATAATTGGGTATTATACCAACAGTATATTGGATAAGAATTATCCCTTAGTGGGTTGGATCCACAACCCCTAACTTTCTTGGTGTTATATATGTATATATATATACATATAAAAGTAGTTGATAGCTTCCAAGTCAGTAGTGGGGGAGGGTGTGCTGAATGTGTAGCTGCTAGAATAAGAATAGCCTGGGCAAAGTTCAGAGAGCTCTTATCTCTGCTGGTGACAAAGGGCCTTTCACTCAGAGTAAAAGGTAGACTGTATGACGCATGTGTACAAACAGTCATGCTACATGACAGTGAAACATGGGCCTTGGCTGTTGTGGACATGCGTAAGCTTGCAAGGAATGAAGCCAGTATGCTCTGATGGATGTGTAATGTCAGTGTGCATACACAACGGAGTGTAAGTACCTTGAGAGAAATGTTGAACCTAAGAAGCATCAGATGTGGTGTGCAAGAGAGACGACTGCACAGGTATGGTCATGTGGCAAGAATGGATGAGAATAGATGTGTAAAAAAGTGCCACACTGAAGCGGTTGAGGGAACCTGTGGAAGAGGTAGACCCAGGAAGACATGGGATGATATTATGTGTGGAGTTTTGTCTTGGCTAGCTAAGGATGTAGCATATTTCTTTTCCAGAATCCTGAAGAGGATCTGTCATTGGAGAGGCACTGCTAGAACATGTTACCAGAACATTCAATGCATCTCTGTGTGCAGGTGTTGGCAATGCTGCTACTGCCATTGTTGGTGGTGGTGTTGGGTCGTTGAAGCTGGTGTTGGTGCTGGCACCTGTGCTATGAATGCTGGCATAGAGGACATCATCAGTGGTGGTGTTGTTGTTGATGTTATGGTCATCATCATAGGTGTTAAAATGTGCATAGCCAAATGGATGACGAAATTAAAGGACTTCCTCAACCTGGGAAACATCCTTAACTCCAAGACGGAGGTCTTTGGATCCTGCTTACGCTTCAGGAAATTCCTGCTAGTGTCCTGGGATACACGCGCTAACAGAGGAATGGTCGACCAAAGACAATCCTCTGATTTTTGACTAGTGAAGTCTTTTCCTCCTCCATTTTCTACAGAAGCCATTTGCTGGAGTTCACTTGCTAGGGGGGCCATAGGCCTACAAGTTTAGGGTCCGAAGAAACTTTGTAAAGCTAAATGCTTTATGGATGTGAAACCCAGACTAACCCCATATCTATATCTATATCTATCTTCTTTCTCTCTCTCTCTCATAAATACACACACACACACACACCACACACACACACACACACACACATCTATATATATATGTGTGTGTGTGTAGACAGAAAAGCTAATGGAAGGTAGGCATTAATGGAATAAGCTGTTCTGTTTACCAACTTGTATCAACATGATGCAATGGTGGTTAAACTCACCAAGAGGACAACAGAAAAGGAAGTAAAAATATTTAATCACATAAGCCTTAATACTTTCAACTTGATTATTCTTGTAAATTATTTATACATTTTCTTTATACATCTCTTTTCATCTTGTTGTTTATACAATTTCATGCAGAAAAAAAATTCATATATTTTTTTTATATTTTCGTCTTTTCAGTCATATAACTAATAATCAATAATACTGACAGAAAATAAATGGAAAATCTGATGACACCTTCAGGGGACCTATGTTATGAAATAGAAAGATTGTTGACATTCTCTGAAAATATTCATCCAACGCTAACAGCTACAGAGCTTGCTGCAAATGGTTTTTATTATGATAGCACAGAAGGAAAAATACTGTGCTTTATCTGTGGATCTGTACTGGAATTTTCAGATTCCACTTTTAAACATAAATATTCATGTGAACATAAAGTTGACAATTGTCCAGTTTATTTACATAATGATACAGATATTGAAAATGCTGCAGCTTTTAATGTCCAAAACACTGAACAAGAAAATGAGATTGTAGTGACAACTAGTACTGAAAATATTATTCCAAATGAAAATGAAATGCTTGATATGCAAAAGAGACTGGATTCCTTTGAAAATTGGAACAAAAGCGTGCCAGTAACACCCACAGGTCTTGCCAAGAATGGATTTTATTACCTAGGTTATGGTGATGCTGTTAAATGTGCATACTGCTCTATCCAACTGCGCAACTGGAAAGAAAATGATGATGTCCATAAAGAACATAGAAATTTCAGTCCAAAATGTCCAAATTTAGAATCTTCTATGAAAATGGATTTCAAATATGAACTGAATCGGCTAAAAAGTTTTGCCAAAGCTTTCTCAACACCTCTCCCATTAAAAGCTAAAGATTTGGCAGCTAATGGATTCTACTACAAAGAGCCTACTGATAATGCCTGTTGTGTTTTTTGCAAATGTGAAATCAACGATTGGAAAGCTAATGATGATATTAAAGAAAAACATAGGTCAATTTCTCCGAACTGCCCTTTCTTGTGTGAGAAATTGGTAGGTAACGTACCAATACCAAATCAGAGTAATAAATTTTACTCTCCAGTACATCCACATTTTACCTCATTAAGTGAACGCCTTAAAACATTTTCTTCATGGCCAAAGAATAAAAACCAAAAACCTGAATCTTTAGCAGATGCTGGATTCTTTCATAATGGTAAATACATACAATATTTATTTATATATCTTTGGTTACACTCTTTAGTATTATTTCCAATTTTCATGCCTGCATATATAGCATGGTTTTGAAAATTGGTTCTTTACATATTGTTAGATACAGCTGGGTAAACTAAGGTAAGCAAAGAAAATATGCCCTAACTCTACTTTTCAAGGGCCCAATATAATGACTAAGAAATTTTGAGCTTATAATCAGATTATCAACTTTACCATTACACCTAGCTTGCCTCTGAAAATTTAAAATTACCTTTTATTTTGTAAATAGAAACATTATTATTTCTAAATCTCTCAACGAGAGACATTCATTAACAGTACTCTAAAGTAAAGATTATTTGCCAACATATTGTGGCAGCCCTGGTTGGGACGAATGTTACTGTTATTTAGCCCCAGGAAACATCGTCTCCTATATGACACACTATCTGTGTCCTTATATTTTCAAACAGGGGAGTTTAGCATCCCGTTATTTAGAAAATTTTAGAAAATTTAACAAAACATTAATAGTAAAGATAAATAAGAAAGCATGATACAGAGTAATCATCTTTGAGTTTATTAATATTGTGTTTTTGATTGTTAGAATTTCTATTTTCTGGTGCCATATTTATTCATCAAACAAGAAAGAAACACAGTTTGCTTTGAAAAGAATTTAAAAGAAAGAAAGTGTCAATGATACAGATTGATGTATTCTGTGAAAAATAAGAGAAACACTATGTTAGTAATCTGTACAACGCTTGTTAGTTCACCATTACTTTCCTTTTGGTTTATTGTCTTAAAGAAAATAATTAAGAAGTTTAAATTCGTTCAGCAGTCCTTTACACAAAATTGCAATAACTGTTCTGTTGTTAAAAATGCTAAGTACATACTACATTTGATCTTTAGTTAATGGCAGAATCAGCAGAGAACTAGGCTGTAGTTAGGTCTCTTTACATTCTGAATTCTTGCATAATCATACTGAATTTTTCAATTCCTAATTTAATCTTTCAGACTTGTGTTATAATTATTCTCTTTCATTTTCTATTGGTCTGCAGGAAAAGCTGATACAGTAATTTGTTTTAGCTGTGATGGTGGCTTATGTAATTGGGAGGATGATGACAATCCATGGGAAGAACATATTCGGTGGTTTCCAAGATGTACTTTTGTACAGAAAGAATCAAGTTACACCAGAAAAGAAAAAGTAAAAATCCTTTATTAGTTGCTAGACTAATCTTACTGTTTGAAATGTATTGCCACGCGTGTTAATTCTCACATGTATTTCACGAGTTAAAGTAACAATTCATAAGTTACACCAGAATTTAGAGAACAAGCAATCTGAAGAAAAAAAAATACTATTGGTCACCAGTTTTCTAAATGTCTGAAATATTAATAAGATTGTCTCTAAATGCAACCACTCCATTGATAGGATGAGCTAACTCACATGTTATTTGGCCTACTAACTCAGAAGATATGAAACATAAAATGTATGCATGCATGCATACATACATACATGCATGCATGCATGCATGCATGCATACATACATACATACATACATACATACATACATACATACATACATACATACATACATACAAACAAACAAACAAACAAACAAACAAACAAACAAACAAACAAACAAACAAACAAACAAACAAACAAACAAACAAACAAACAAACAAACAAACAAACAAACAAGTTCAGTAAAATTTAGATTCAGATGAATACAGTACTTAAGTTAAAGGCACCAGAGTTTAGTATGGTTATTATCCATATAATTCAAAATGGGGTGATTATAATCAAAATAAGCAACAAGGATATCCAGAGGTAATGCAGTACGATCGTTTCATGTGACTCCATTTAATTGAACAATGCAAACATTACATCAATTTAAAATGTAGAGCAATCTTCAGCTGCATAAAAATATAGAATTTAGTTAAATTCGAAGGATTCATTTGTATAATTTTCTTTTTAACCAAAATCACGAAGAAGATAAGTAGATAGACAAAGAACATGTTTTATCAACAATATCACAGTTGTAACTGAGATTTTTTCAAAAGAAGATACTGCTTATCATTGATTATATTTGTTATTCAGATTTACTAGGGGTTGGGTTTAGTTTTAATTTATAGACTAGTTTATCAAATCTATTAGAAACTAGAATCTATCCTTTACGGATAGGGTAAAATAGATAGACAATTTAAGTGCCTTATTCATCATCACTAGCAACAATAAATTAATCATAGAGAGAATGAGAAAGAGAATTAGAAAATTTTTCAAAAACTTTAAGTTAAGTATTACTTATGAATATAACACGAAGGTAGTTAATTTTTTAGATACTAATTTTTAAATTTAAACTCGAAATTATATTACCCATATAGGAAAGATGGTGAAATTACAAGATATGTGAATAAATTATCAAATCACCCCATAAATATATTAAAATCAATTAACCTATCATTTAAATCTAACATTAATAGTAGATTACACTCCGAAAATAGTAGGCAAGACACAAAAATTATGATGATGATGATGATAATAGCGTATAAATTTGTTGACATTGCATTCTTCTCTTAAAGGTGATGGATGCTACTTTACAAGTTCAAACAGAGTCTTTTGAATCTGACACAATGGGTGGATTTAGGAATATGGAAGATAACACAACTATATCAGATGGCCTAGCTTCAGGTAAGATAAATTGTTTGCTATTTATAAGGAAAAGTACATTGTTCAGTATCATTTTCATACAGTTCTTACATTAAAAAAAATGTTATTTTTAACAACTTCAGAAAATCTATTCATGTCAAAATAAGGACTTATTGGAATAAATGAGTCTTAAACTCTGCTGACAACTCATAAAATAATACAACTAAAACTTTGAAATGTAGATGATTTTTGATAATGAAAGAATTTGGACAATAAAAAACTTTAAAAAACTAGCAGCTCTAATAATTACTATACAGTATCATTGATGAGTTAACAAGATCTTGTCAAAAAATCTATAAGTCAATGAGAGGAGAGGCAAATGTCCCTGTATCTTTCTACCAAACTAGAAGCTTTAATAATTACTAGACAGCATCATTGAAGCATTAACAAGATCTTATCAAAATATCTTTTATAATAAAGGTTAGGGTTAGGAGAGGAAACGTCCCTATATCTTTCTACCAATATGGAAGTTACATTTAATAGAGATGCATCAGCAGCCCAGTTTGCAAAATATTTTCCCTCAGCTGTGCAAATGTCAACTACCAGTTGACACTGAGAGCAGGAAATGCTGCAATATCACAAAATTGTGAAACAATCATCAGCACATTACAAGAAATTAAAAGCAATTGAATGTATAAGTTAGCCATTCACAAAATTATAGAATGCATGAGTAACTTTCTGCATGTGCCGTTGAAGCTCTCATAATTGATATTGTGCAAGATACACAGGGCAAATAGTGACAAAGAAGTTTAATTATTTTCAGGCGATTATATGTAATCAACTTCACTGAATTTGAAAAAAGTTACTGATTCTTTTTTTTCTTACCATCACATCACAGCTTTCCAGAAACCTAAACTATCATATATGGAAACACCTACAGTTCTGGCTGTTCTGTCTATGGGCTATAAACGAAATACAGTCAAAAGAATTGTGAAAAACAAAATCAAAGAAACAGGTAAGAATACTTTATGATTTTTTAAAATATAATAATTTTTTGTTATACAAAACTAAACTATTCAGCTTTTGTACAAAATTCATCATCGTAATCATTGCTGTATTGACATATGTTGGTTCAATACAGTATGCACAAGACAGCAAATCACAGTGTTTTAATTCATGTTAGCCTTTCATCATGTTATCTTTGAAGTATAAATTTATATGATCACATCAGATAATTTTGGTTAAATTCTCTCTTTATCTGCTTCTTCTCTTAGGTCTCCCGAAATCCTTAAATCATAAACATTTTTCCCAAACTATTTTTGCTAGATGCACTTCCATTAACTTTTGGAGATTGTAGCTTCTTCAGACTCCCTATCACATAGTTTATTCTAATCTACCAAAATGAATTTTCTTTTTAATATTTCATTGAAAAATCTAGCATTTGCCTTTTAGCAGAAAATTCATTCAATTACTTACATACAAGAATTCAATGTCAGTATCGTAAATCACTAAACTATCCGTCCATCATTGAATAATCTGGTTTCCTGCCATCAAGTTGTTCACGGTAAAGCATGTATAAGATTTCAGCAACTTCTCTGTAAATATATGAGAGGCATAATGCTAAAAAATACTATCATGCATACATAGAAGTGTAATATAATTATCAGAACCAGAGTTCAACCAGCAGTTGCTTTTCATGATTGGGATTTTATCCTGTTATTTTGATTTTAACTAAAAATATGAGAGGCCATGAAATGTGGTTGATAACTTCTGATAAATACTCTAGTGATGAAATCACTAAATTATACTTCCCTCCAAAAAAAATTTCATTTCTTGAAAATCTTTCTCCAAAATACAAATAGAGGTCTAACAAAGGAGGAAAGTAATGGATAAATGTGAATGTAACTGAATGCTAGATTGTAATTTCCTAAATATTTTACACAAAATCTAATTTATCTGTGCATGTTTTTTTTTCTTTTTTTGTTTTAAAGGATCTTGTTTTTCACAAGCATCAGATTTACTTGTTGCAATCGAGAACAGTCCTCATTTCAATGATGATGATGATGATGATGATAAAGAGGAGCTCGTCCATGCAGCAATAAAAAATTACTCTGAAACGTCAGCTAGTAAGTAATAAATGATAACTCTACTATTTCTCCATACTTTGAAATGATGGTTAGTAATTAAGAAATGATCCTTCTATTTATCTATCAAAGTGCTGACAGTGAAGTAGCTGTTACTAAGTAATCCTTCTTCTAATGTCTCACATTGACTCTAGATTACCATTGCTCACAAGGAAAGGAAACATCTAGTTTTAAAACTTTATAACTGTCAACACCATATCATTTTCAGTTTTAAAATAAACCACTGTAATCCTTTCCAGTAACCAGAAATCGAAAATGGAATATGGTTTTCAGAAAAACAATTATGGGTTAGTAATAGGAAGGGTATCTAGCCATAAAAACAGTACTTAAGCAATAGCTTCAGCTAACCAATGCCAGCATGGAAAAACAAGCATAAAAACGATTGAACAAAGTTGTTCTACGTATATTGTGTTTAATCCATAATTGCCTCTTCCACATTGAGAATAATATCCATATTTGCCTCTTCCACATTGAGTATAATATCCATATTTCAGATTATATGGTTACTTTTTCCTGTTCAATTTGTTACACATGTCCATGATTGGCAATTGTAAACAGATGTACATTGATATATTAGTATGATTGCAAATATTCCAGGAAAACATCAAGACTAAATAGTCACAAATGAGACAGCTGTTTTAGCCCAATGTCAACCCTGCTCAAACAAACCTAGGATCAAATGCGTTCAAGCTATAACCATCTCATCTTCTTTTCAAGAATTACATTATTCAATGTGCCTCTCCTTTTTGAGTTGATAGGGTTTGAGTTGATGGAGCCTTGACTGCTATTTTTAGCAGGTTGAGCTACCACTTTGAAGTGCCCTTGTTAGCTTCTCTGGAAAATTGTTATGGCATGTACCTTCTATATAATGGATAATTCATATCCTGACACTGACAGAGATTCTTTAGCTTGAAATAAATGCTAAAATGAGGCACAGGTCATTAGTGTAATTAGTGAAAACATTATACAATTTATAAATACTTTGTTAGTTTGTAGCATTGGGCTAAAATCCTCATCTGGAGAAAGTGACCAACTCTACCCAAGATAATAATATTTTTCATTTACTCAAATCTGAAGGGGCCAGAACATATTTCTTGTTTATTTGTTTTTATTAGTATAATAATGTTTTAGAACACAACTTAAGAAAAGGTATTTTGTAAATAAATCTCTCTGAGAAATGTTCATGCATTAGTAACTAACATGTTCACATGGAACCTAGGGTGAATTGGTGTGAATGAAATGGAATATTTTTCTTGTGTAACTGCTGATACTGTTTTAATATTCAGAATTTATCATTCTGTTATATTTCACAATTGCATAACCATTCTGTTATATATTCATTTATCCTCTCATTACTTTACATTACGTTTCAGTTCACTTATTTTTTGTCTTCTGTTTTTTTAAATTTTTTACAGCAGCAAGTGCGGATTTAATTGCAGAGAATAATATGCTAAAAGAACAAAAGCTTTGTAAAATCTGTTTGGATGAAGACTTGAGTGTGGTATTTTTACCATGTGGCCATTTGGTCAGTTGTGTATCATGTGCAGCTGCTCTCAGCAACTGCCCTTTATGTCGGAAAATAGTTCATGGAATGGTGAAAATATTTTTCTGAGTTATGGAGGAGATCAATAAGTGATTCATCAACTTTTAGACATTATATTATGTTGACTTATTTATTTACTAAACTGACAATTACAAGAATATACATACATGTATAGCATATTATGCTTTACATATAAGATATAAAATATATTAATATATAACGATACCAGTAATTATTACAATATAACATAACATACATGAATATATATGTGTGTGTGTGTGTGTGTGTGTGTGTGTGTGTGTGTGTGTGTGTGTGTGTGTGTGTGTATGTATGTATGTTTTTTTGTTTGTCCCTTCATGTATTTCACGTTATTTATTTATGTAAAGGTTTATTATATATATATATATACATACATACATGGGTCACGTGGGTCACATATCAATACTACCTTAAACAACTGGAACGTTTCCATCAGATGTGTCTCAGAGGGATCTATGGCATTAAGTGGGAGGACCGCATCAGTGATCTTGAAATATTGGAAGGCTCTCGATGTGAAAGTATAGAAGCTCTTGTGTTAAAGCAAAGGCTCAGATAGAGTGGTCATCTGGTCAGGATGAAGGATTCCAGGATGCCAAAACAACTCTTTTATGGAGAGTTAGTTAAAGGAGAACGACCTCCGCATAAACCAAAAAAGAGGTATAAGGACTTGCTGAAGGTTTCCTTAAGAGATTTATATTTATAAATTTTTATATATATTTTTAAATATATTTTATATATATTTTTATATATTTTTTATATATATATATATTTTTATTTATTTATTTATTTATTTATTGCTTTGAATAATATATATATATTTTTATAAAAAGCAAAGTTTATTTATTTGTTTGTTTCTATGTTGACTGCTGAAAATATCAAATAAAATTGATAATATATTATGAGTTTCATGTCATTTCAATTGATTTCACCATTCTGCAGATAATTGTGCACTTATTTTCCGAAAACAGAATGGGTGTGTTTGGGGCCAAGCTCATGGTGTATTGGCACCTATTACTAGCAATCCACGTATTGTCTATTTCACCATATTGTTTTTTACAGATATGGCATACCTACACAACAGTGCCCCACCAAATTTTTCTTCACAACTTAAAGGAATAATGGATATTTTTAAATAAAATTCTCTCAAAATATGCTTCTAAAGGTGTAGATTCCAACTATATTAGAATTTGTTGTTGAAACCTTTTTTCTCTCCCATTTAAGCCAAATCATTTGAATTTTCCAAAACTGCTCTTCCAACTTGTGGAACATGTTTTTCACAACAAATTTTGATGTAATTGAAATCTAAACCATCTGAAACGTTTTTGTAAAAAATTTCATCAAAAAAAAACAAATTTTTCTGAAAGTTAGGAAACAAATTCTGTGGAGAACAGTTGTGTAGTTAAGGCCATAAATAGAAGTGGAGGAGCTGCACTTTTTTGTTTACAGTCTCTACCCCAGCACCAACATAATATACATGCATAGGTACATTTGCCTGTGGGCTGTTAAGTAGGCAAATGTATATATATATATATACAGGTAGGTAAATGGATATATAGGTAAACAGATAGATACATAGGCAAGTAGATAGATAGGTACATAGGTAATACAGACAGACAAGCATGCACACACACACACAAAAGGAGACAAAAGTGCATGACCATATACACATACACACTCTCCACACATGCATATACACAAAGACACATATGGAGACACATCCATACATAACAGACACACATACAGTCACACAAACTCATACATGTAGACACACACAAGGAGACAGGTGTACACACAAATACGCACACACAAACACATGAATATGCAGAATATATACATACAGGCACTCATGCATACATACATATATGCATACATACATACATATGTGCATACACAAGTATACATGCACACATATGCACACAAACAGACAAAAAGGAATGCAGCTCCGATAATGGACAGTCAACATCCATTGACTAAGTTGCAAAAGCAATGAAATTTTGGAAAAGAAAAAATATAATAAATGAATGGAAATTAAACTGGTGAATTTGTTAGATATTAAGGCAGTACAACTCTCCCCAGACACAAATTTTATTTCAACACACAAATTCACATAAAGAATCTTGCTAACCAAATATAAAAACGAAGTATATATGTGTTTAAATGGAAAAAATTTCCTGTTTTGCAGAAAAAGTTTTAATAAAATGTTGAGCCTTCAAAAGTTAGAAACTAGAATAAAAAAATATAAGAAATTTATTTGGCATTTTGTTTCACTTTAAAAAAACAAATATTAGTTTTAATAAAAAATGCTTCTCTTCCTCCTCTTTCTTTTCCTTTTCTCTCCTCCATTACATTTTTCAATCCTTTCTCTTCATCTGGGTCATTATCTTTTTTCCCAGACCTGTCTCTCTTTCATGCTACTTCTTTCTCTCTTCTTTTTCCTTTTCTATCTTTTTTTTCCTTTTCCTTTTCTCGTCTTCATTCCATCATTCACCTCCTATCTTTCCACTCCGAATAACTCATTATCCTTCTTCCTGAAACTACCTTTGTTTCATGTTTCTCCTCTCCTCCTCCACTCCTTTTTCTCTTCTTTCCTCCATTCCATTAAATGTCTTCTGTCCTTAATCCCCATTAAATTCTTCTACTTGTGCTTCTAAAGGAAATGATATAGTTAATCTTCATTTGTTAATAAAAGGTGGTATTCCCCCCATTTACTCCTTTTGGAAATAAGATGCTTTTGCTAATGAGATGAGCATTTCAAAAAGTGCAACAAAATGCCAATTATAGTTTTTTTTTGTTTTTTTTTTTTCAATTCTGGTTTTTAACTTTTGAAGGCTCAACATTTTATTAAACCATTTTCTGTAAAACAATTTTCTTTTAGAAAAATTTAAAGTTTGAACGTTTTGCTGAAACCTTTTTCAGTAAAACAGGAAACTTTTTCCATTTAAATTTCTTGTTTTTTAAGATAGAAAGATAGATATATAAAGAGGACATAACTGATAGAAAGAGGAGGAGAATAAGTAGGAGAGAGAGTAAACAAACACAGAAAGAATAAGAGTGAGAGAGGATAAGTAAGAGTAAAATAGACAGACAGAAAGGTAGAGAGATAGATATAGAGAGAGGGGAGGACTCATAGACAGGAGGATTAAAAGAGAATTGACAGAAAGGGAAAGAGAATAAGTTAAGAAGAGAGTAAACAAACACAGAAAGAGGAAGAATGGAGTAGAGAAAAACAGAAGAGACAGATAGAAAGATATATATATATATATATGACATCTTAAATGCACTGAGGGCTCCAACACAGATGTCATATACCTTGATTTCAGCAAGGCCTTTGACAGAGTCAAACACAATATATTGTTAAAGAAAACTATTCAATGTTGGTGGAAGGCTACTTCAAAGGATTAGGCATTTCCTAACAAACAGAACCCAGCATGTTGTGGTTGACGGCATCCACTCAAGACCAGCAAAAGTCATCAGCGGAGCCCTGCAGGGTACTGTGCTGGGTCCACTTCTTTTTATTGTCTGTATCAATGACATTGCAGATTACATTGAACATAGCACCATAAAAATATTTGCAGATGTCTCAAAGCTCCAGAAAGTCATTAAGGGAGCATATGATTGAACAATGCTTCAATTGGATCTATGTGCAGTAACCCAGTGGGCACAAAAAAATAATATGCAGTTGAACGAAGAAAAATTTGAGCTCATCCACTTTGGCAGAGAGGGTACACTCAAACAACCATATACACTACCATTGGGAGACCTACTTGAACCATCGGATAATATCAGAGACTTAGGTGTAACTATCGACAGCAATCTTAGCTGGAGTGTGCACATCAACAAAAAAGTCGATGTTGCCAGCAGAATGTGCTCATGGATCCTCAGAACTTTCCAATCTAGGGATCATGAAACCATCATCCTTCCCTTCTCCACATTCGCTAGGCCCCATCTCGAATACTGCTGCTCGTTGTGGTCCCCCTACAAAAAACAAGACATAATGAGGATCGAAGTGCCACAAAGGTCAATCACAAGAAAAATAAATGGCATGGTGGGACTTGATTATTGGGCTCAACTTAAACAGCTGAAACTCGATTCTCTGCAACACTGCCATGAACGATACATTATTTGCACCATGTGGAAAATATTCCACCAATATCATCCAAATGATATCAGTATTATGTTTACAATTCACTAGGCCCCTACAAAGGTCGAGATCACATCACATAATAAACATTGCAACACAATTTCTTCACTGTATATGGTCCTGCACTTTTCAATGTTATCCCAAAAGAAATTAAAGTAGAACAAGACACCACGACTTTCAAATGGTACTTGAACAAATTCCTCCACAAAATTGCAGATAAACCACCTACACCTGGATACATCTCAGCCAACAACAACTCTCTGCTTGAATGGTCCATGGTGTCCCAAAACAATTAACTAAAAGACTTTTCCAGGTGGTACTATTGAGTTAGTGATGGTCGAATCCAGTCTCAGTTATCTAAGTTATATGTATATATATCTATATAAAGAGGGGGTGACTGATAGAAATAGGAAGGGAATAAGTAGGGGAGAGAGTAAATAAACATAGAAAGAAGAAGGGTGGGAGAGGATAAGTAAGAATAAAAAAAACTGAAATGGGAATATGAAGAAGTTCTTCAGAAAATTAAGTTAAAAAGATTTTATAAAAATAAAGATTATAATACAATGAATATTTTAACATAAAGTGTATGCAATTTTAACTAAGTTTAAGAAAGTTAATGAAAGATAAAAAATTGAAAAAAGCATGTCTTGTGCTTGACCAATAACTGTAATCGATATATATATAAAACACAAGATGTATGTCTGTCTGTGCTTGTCATGTCGTTAAATCTTGAGATCCACTCAACCGATTTTAATGAAATTTTACACATGCATTACATAGATATTCACAATTTCGATAAGGACAAGAGTGAGTTGACAGCCCATGGCTAGATATGTCATAAATATTGTCATAGGTATCCTTTTTTCTCAGGGAGGAAAGAAGACATAAGGAGTAGTCAATTGGATATAAAGTAACTGTCTATAAAAAGAGGCTGGGTAAGGGAAGACTTTAAATCATGATGTTAATTACCAGTCAATATGCTAAGAAATCTAAGACGTTAAAACAGAAGAAATTTTATTTTGGGGTACTATGGGTAATTGTTTATAAGCAATATTGTTATATTGATTGATTGATTCTAGTTTCAGCTCATGAGCTGTGGCCATGCTGGGGCACCGTATAAAAAAATTTAAGATTTTCAAAAATATAAACAAAATCGGTAAAATGCGTGTATATATCAATTATAAACATTAAAAGGAAAAATTACATAGAATCAGTTTAATATTCATTCATGCACTTAATTAATTACTTATTAGGTGGTTTCTATAAAGACAGCTCAGGGCATTTACTTATGGAATAACTAGAAAGATAAACTTGCTATCTATCTATTAATTTTAAGCCATGAATCAGAAAAAAATAATGATGCGTACAGATACACACACATTTATATATGTGCACATATGCACACATACACAAATATTTATACATTTATATGGATATAGTATAACCATCTCGCATAAACTGAAAAATATCTATTTAAGAACTAGAGAAGTAACAATTTATAAGGGATAAGAGTTTAATAGGTAAGGATATCAAAATAAAAAACAAAATAAATAAATTTATAGAAAATATATTGAAAATATAAATTCTATTTATTTATTTGTGCAGCTGTTCAATTAAATGGAGCCACTTGAAACAGTTGTACTGCATCACTACTTGATATTCTGTTGCTTATTTTGATTTTATTCACTTTATTTTGAGGTGTGCGGATAATACCATACTGACTTGGTGCTTCAACTTAAGTACCTAATTCAACTGAATCAATTATTTCTTATATACAAATATATATATATATATACACACACACACATCTATATAGATACATACATGAATACATATATACACATATATATTAATTGCTCATAGGATCACTGTATTTTTTTATGCAACCTTAATATACCACCAAGCATATTAAAGGCTTATCAGTCAATAACGTGTTTTAACTGTGTTAACAGGGCTATTTTAATCACATTCTAAAGTAGAGCCAGAACTAAAACTTATGACATCTTTTATATATGAATATATCTATATAAACAATGAGATCAAAGATAGGAAAACAGGTAATAGATGTATATGTACATCTGCCACACACAAATGCTCCTTTGTCTATTAACCTTCCTGTGATACTGCTGCACCTCTTATGTGTCCATAGATTGCACTGAGAACACAATAAGGAATTTTTACCTACACATTTTTCTACACATCAAGTGGTTGTTAAAAGTGAAATTCAGTTTGTGATCGCAAACAGTTACAAAAGTATTTTTCTTAGCTAAGGTTTCTACTCTGTGTGGTATATATAAGAAAATGCTATGTAACTGTTTAGCCTCATATATTTGAACAGGAAACGCTTAGATAGCTTTGTTTAATATAATTCCAAAATGTCTTTCATATGTTTTCCTATCTGTTCTATATAGATTTTTTTTTAGTTGTAACAGAGAAAAGTAAAGTCCTATTTGAGACCTTAAGGGAACATATATCAGAAGTTGTTTTTTTTTTTTGTTTTTTTTAAATTTATTTTGGGAGGAATTTTCTAGACTTGATACTGTAGAAATTAATACCTTTTCTATTAGAATAAGTATCAGGAATTGATACTTATTTTATCAGAATCTTTTGTTCAATAGCTAAGTTATGGGAACATGAATAAACAAACAGCATGATACAGAAAATGTACCCTAGGTTATTTCTTTTTTTCTTTCACATTTCATATTTCTGTGTACAATACATAATTAAAAACTATAAGTGTTGTTTTCAACAGCCTTACATCTAAAATATAAAAGAATTTCCTTTTACAAAGAAATTTTCCACCCGAAATATTGTTTTCAAATTTTAGCATAAGGCCAGCAACTTTGGAGGATGAGAGAAAGTCAGTTACATCAAATCAACCCCAGTGCTCAGCTGGTACTTATTTTATTGACCCTCATAAGGATAAGAGGCAAAGTCAACTTCAGTAGAATTTGAAATCAGAACATAAAGATAAACAACTATAATAATAATAATAATAACAACAACAACAACAACAACAACAACAACAACAACAACAACAACAACAACAACAACAACAACAACAACAACAACAACAACAACAACAACAACAACAACAACAACAACAACAACAACAACAACAACAACAACAATAATAATTCTGGAAAGAAATATGGTCGGCGAACGAACAGCCAAAAAAAAAGAGTATGAAAATAACAAACTCGGCATCTGAACAACTTTGGACCCCCATAACAACTGAAGAGGTCACCCAGGCACTGCAAAAACTAAGCAACTGGAAGGCACCTGGGCATGACAAGATCCCCAACTTCTGGTTGAAATATCTAACAGGAATGCACAAAAAGCTGGCTGAAAACTTTAACAGCATACTAGCAGAGCCAGAGACAATGCCTGAATGGCTCACGAAGGGGAAAACCATCTTAATTCCCAAATCAAATGAAACAAAACCAGAAAACAACAGACCAATAACCTGCCTCCCTACTATGTTCAAGGCATTTACTGCAGTGATATCGTAAAGGCTGAACAAACACCTGGACGAAAAAAACTGTTCCCAGAAGAGCAGAAAGGATGCCGCAAGGGCTCATATGGCTGTAAAGATCAACTAATGATTAATAAAGCCGTAACTGAAGACAGCCACAGAAAGAAGAAAGGCCTCAGTATGGCCTGGATTGACTACAAAAAGGCGTTTGATAGCATCCCCCACACATGGATCCTCGAAACACTAGCCATTAACAAAGTAGCACCAACAATCATAAAATTCATAGAACACTATGAATAAATGGCAAACAGTCCTACACCTCCAAACAAAAGAGGGACTCATGAAAACCAAAGACATCCCCATTAGAAGAGGAATATTCCAGGGAGACACGCTCTCTCCACTCCTTTTCTGCTTGGCACTGTCACCTCTATCTGATATGCTAAATAGAACTGGATGCGGATATAAATGTTACGGCAAAACGATCAGCCACCTTTTATATATGGATGACCTAAAACTATACGCTGCAAATGACAAACAGCTGGAAACACTATTAAAGACAGTTCATGGATTTACCAAAGAAATAGATATGAAATTTGGATTAGAAAAATGCGCCAAAGTAACCATGAAAAGAGGAAAACTAGTTAAGAGTAACAACATCACACTAGATAAAACCAATGAAATAAAAGAATTAGACCAAAGCCAAACTTACAAATACTTAGGAATCCATGAACTAGATAAGACACAACACACACAAATGAAAGAGAAAATAAAAAAAGAATATTATAGACGAGTTAGATCAATACTAAAAACAGAGCTCAATGCTAAAAACAAGATAATAGGTATCAACACTTTAGCTGTCCCAGTTATAAGTTACAGCTACAATATCCTTAACTGGACACGAAATGAACTGTCCAAAATAGATAGGAAAACAAGAAAAATACTGACAGGATCTAGGATGCATCACCCAAAATCTGACATAGAAAGACTATATATACAACGTATAGAAGGTGGTAGAGGCCTTATACAGCTGGAAAACTACTATAAAATAACCACCATAGGACTGCAAAAATACCTACTTCAGAAGGAAGGAAAACTGATCCAGATAGCAGCAAAACACGAGCAAAACAAAAAACTGTTCTCAGTATTTAACGAAGCTGACAAATACAAACAAGAAATCATACCACCTAATAAACACAAAGAAGAAGAAGAAGATGATGAAGAAACAACAAAATCTATAAAACAAATGAAATCCAAACTAAAAATAGAACAGCAACGAGCCATGATAAAACGATGGCAAGAAAAACCCCTTCATGGTAAATACTGCACTAAACTAAACGCAAAAGAAATAGACAAAGAAAAATCCCAGCAATGGTTGAGAAGCTCAGGACTCAAAGCAGAAACAGAGGGATTTTTAATTGCAGCACAAGACCAAAGCCTCCCCACCAGAAATTACCAAAAACATGTAATGAAAAGAAATATTACAAGTAACTGCAGAATATGTGGAGATGGACAAGAAACAATAAATCATATTATCTCTAGCTGCCCAGTCCTGGCTAAGAAGGAATATATTCACAGACATGACAGAGTTGGAACCTACATACATTGGAAGCTATGCCAACATTATGGAATAACAACAGAAAAAAGATGGTATAGGCACACACCAGAAAAGGTCACAGAAAACGAGAAAGCAACCATACTCTGGGATATGCCGATACACACAGATAGAGAAATTAAGGCCAACAGACCAGATATAGTTGTCAGAGATCATGAAGAAAAAAAATGCTTTCTAATTGATGTATCAATACCGGCAGATGACAACGTGTCTCTAAAAGAAATGGAGAAACTCTCAAAATACAAAGACCTGGAAATAGAGGTAACTAGAATGTGGAACCTGAAAACAGAAACAATTCCTATCATAGTAGGTGCATTAGGCATGATAAAAAAATATTCAGACAAATACATAACAAAAACACCAGGACTTACAAACACATATAACATACAGAAAATTGCACTACTAGGCACTGCACACATCCTACGCAGAACACTTTCCATACAATAACCATCAGAGCATCACAACAAATCACAGCACATACCCAAGGCACACAGAGCTGTGCTCGGTAGTGAAGTGAAAGCAAGCTATAAAAATAAAACTACTGAATAATAATAATAATAATAATAATAATGATGAATAATAATGAAATTATTGTATACAGTGCTCAGGTGCACCACAACTTGTCAAAAGTGCGTATAAAGCATATGCAGTAATGTACAAATGTCTGGGAAGCGAACAGTGTATGAGTCAGATACATGCTTGCGTGTGTATGGAGGGGAGAAAATCAGGTATGGTGTTGGTGAATCTCAGGAAGCATGGAAGTTTTGAAGGATGCAGTGCTCCAACAACTGATGCCAGCAGTTTGTTCCATACTTCAGCAACTCTTAGTGTGAAAAAATGTTTCCGAAAGTCGTGGGAGCTGTGCTGTTTTCTGACTTTGTAAACATGTCCACGGGTGTTAGACAGGTGGAGTTTGAAAAGGTGCTCTGAGTTATTGTTTGTAAGATGGTCAATAATTTTATGGGTGTCTGCCAAGTCAGCTGCCAGACGTCCAAGTTTCAATGTATCCATGCCCAGGGAAGTAAGGCATTCAGAATATGGCAAATGCCTGATGGCATGCTAATAGTTCTGCCAGGTCATTACCTTTCCCTTCCAAAATATCATTTGCAAATTTTAGACCAGTGGTTCTAAACAAGGGTTCATAAGAGATTTTGTTGTTGAAGTTGGTGTAATAAATTGCTGATGTTTCTACAATGCACAAAATATTTTAACAAATTTATTTTATGCAATTACATAAAAATATTTTAAGCAATTCTCAATAAAACTTAATTATAAAAATACAATAGGATTTTTTAAATATCAGATGGTTATGAGGATCCCGTAGAGTAAGATAGCAATCAAAGGGATCCATAGACAAAAACTAGTTGAGAACCATTGTTTTAGACAATTCATTTCAAATTGTTTGCGCTAGGTTCAGTTGTATAGTCATTACTACAGACCATTTAGAGGGTCCTTTTTCAGTCTTTTTATTATTTCTTATCCCTTGTCCTCTATTCAGGAACAGCTGAAAAGCAGAGGTGTGCCTAAAGTGTAATCGTTTCACTGACTACCTGTGAGCTCCATTAGAGCAAACCTGAGACAACACAACAACAAATAATGTTTTCTGATTTAAACTGAAAGACAGCGATTTTGAAGGTTAGAGAAGGCTAGGGACTAGTTGATTATAAAACATCATCAGTACTTGACAGATAATTTATTTTTTTCATACTGAAGAGATGAAAGGAAAAGTTATCACAGTGGGATTTGAACTCAGAACATAGAGTCAGAAAGCATAATTCCATAGCGTTTTTTCTGATGCTGTAACGATTCCACCACCTCGCAAGTATATGAAGTCTGGTCCTCAATTCGACATTGAGTGGAGGCATATTTGACCAGAAATAGCAGCCAATCCATTCAAACCACACCTGGCATCTTGAAACAAGATGATGCCTGAAAAACAGATAGGATTGCTACAATTAAAACGATTTTGTTGTGTACAATGGCGGTTGGGTGGAATTATGATGTAAGCACATGCTAAAACTCCTCATAACTTTTTTATCACAGAGAAGGTTATAGTCCATCTCATTAGGTAGAGAGTCTGCTTAGATGAGATGCAGTTCAGTTTTGTTCCAGATAGAAGCACCACTGATGCCATATTCCTGGTTTGACAACTGCAGGAGAAATGCCTGGCTAAAGATAAACCCCTATACTTAGCTTTTGTGGACTTGGAGAAAGCCTTTCACAGGGTCCCCCGACCCCTTATCTGGTGGGCAATGCAGAAACTGAAGATTGACGAATGTTTAATAAGGGCTGTACAGGCCCTATAAAGAGAGGCCATTAGTAAGATTAGGATTGGCAATGAGTATAGTGAAGAATTCCAGGTAGAAGTAGGGGTCCACCAAATTTCAGCCCTCAGTCCCCTTCTATTCATCATAGTCCTCCAGGCAATAACAGAGGAATTCAAGATGGGTTACCCCTGGGAGCTCCTCTATGCTGATGACCTGGCCCTCATAGCAGAATCACTGCCAGAACTAGAAAAGAAATTTCGAATGTGGAAGCTAGGTTTAGAATCAAAAGGCCTTAGAGTAAATTTAGCAAAGACCAAAGTTATAGTAAGTAGGAAGGCAAACTCATCCCACACCCCATCAGGTAGGTGGCCCTGCTCGATCTGTAGAAAAGGTGTAGGTAGAAACTCCATAAGATGTACCCAGTATAAGCTATGGATGCATAATAGGTGCAGCAACATCAAAGGAAAATTAACTGAGAAGATAGCTTTCGTGTGTGGCAGATGCATAGGGGCAATAGACACCACAGATACTCAGAGAACAGATTCCATCACACTCCAGGGGAAGAAACTAGAAGTAGTTGATAGTTTCCGCTACCTAGGTGACGAAGTTAGTAGTGGAGGTGGATGCGCAGAGAGTGTCACCACTAGAATACGAAAAGCCTGGGCAAAGTTTAGAAAGCTCCTACCCCTACTGGTGACAAAGGGTCTTTCGCTCAGAGTGAAAGGTAGATTGTACAATGCATGTGTGTGAACTGCCATGCTTCACGGTAGTGAAACATGGGCTGTGACTTCAGAGGACATGCATAGGCTTGAAAGAAATGAAACTAGCATGATCCGCTGGATGTATAATGTCAGTGTGCACACATGACAGAGTGTAAACACCCTGAGAGAAATGCAGGACATAAGAAGGATCGGATGTGGTGTGCAAGAGAGACGTTTGCGCTAGTATGGTCATGTACTATGGATGCATGAGGAGAGATGTGTGAAGAAGTACCACTCCCAAACAGTTGAAGGAATCTGGGGTAGAGGTAGACCCAGGAAGACATGGGATGAGGTGGTCAAGCATGACCTTCGAACGTTGGGCCTCACAGAGGCAATGACGAAAGACCGAGATCTCTGGAGATATGCTGTGACTGCAAAGACCCAACAAATAACGTGAGTTCATGGCTGTTTCCTGCACCAGTTTTGCATAGCCCCAGCCCATCTGAAGTACCTTGGATTGCAGAACGACCTGCTGTGCTTACCTTGGATAGTAGGGTGACCTGCTGTGCTTGAGGAGACCTATTGAGTCAAGTACACCAACATCAAAATAAATATCAAATGGAAATTGTAGTTGTGATACCTGTGCTGGTGGCATATAAAAAGCACCATCTGAACATGGCCGATGCTTGCGTCGCCTTGACTGGCTTCTGTGCCGGTGGCACATAAAAAGCACCAACCGATCGTGACCGCTGCCAGCCTCTCCTGGAACCTGTGCTGGTGGCACATAAAAAGCACCATCCGAACATGGCCGATGCTAGCGTCGCCTTGACTGGCTTCTGTGCTGGTGGCACATAAAAAGCACCAACCGATCGTGGCCGCTGCCAGCCTCTCCTGGAACCTGTGCTGGTGGCACATAAAAAGCACCATCCGAACATGGCCGATGCTAGCGTCGCCTTGACTGGCTTCTGTGCTGGTGGCACATAAAAAGCACCAACCGATCGTGGCCGCTGCCAGCCTCTCCTGGAGCCTGTGCTGGTGGCACATAAAAAGCACCCACTACATTCACGGAGTGGTTGGCGTTAAGAAGGGCATCCAGCTGTAGAAACACTGCCAGATCAGACTGGAGCCTAGTGCAGCCTCCTGGCTTCCCAGACCCAGGTCGAACCGTCCAACCCATGCTAGCACGGAAAACGGACGTTAAACAATGATGTTGATGATGATATACAACAAAGATTAATGGTATGAATTAAAAAAAAACTCCTTTAGGAACAAACGGTTTTCACAATGAATAACAATTTAATCGGAATCAACACGATCTGAAGCATATTTATAGAAAATTTCACTAAGAAATATTTAATTTTCTCAAGGTTATGAAGAAGCAAATCTCTGGGACACAATTGTGTAGTTATGCTGAAATATTCATATATATATATATATATATACACTCGAGAATGTATACACACACACACACACACACATATATATATATATATATATATACACACACGAGAATGTATATACAGGAATTATGATGTAAGCATGTGTTTACCTCATAATTTAGCCAGCGGATGGTCTGGCTGTAAGCAATATTTAACAACTTACGTTTCATTACTATTATTTCTTCTCCTTACACAGCAAAAGTTATTTAAAGTGGCTCGGACTTTCCAAGCACACACACTCACACACACACACACACATATGTACATGGAGAAAGGCTATCACAACAGTAGTGTTTATATGTGCATACAAACAGGTAAGACGTTTCCTATTACATTTACTCAAAAGCGTGTGTAAGCAACCGGTACTCCGAAACTTCAACATACTGTCGGACAAGTCTACTACTGTTTCTATGCATCTCATATTTTTGTACAATTTGTGAAAACCGCAGTTGTTTTTAACACACTTCCTTTCACCTAAAATTTGTAATTATTTCCTTTTATGATTTTTGCTTTCCTCTGTAATATTGTTTGTCTGATGTAACCGGTTCAAGTAAATTTAGTTTCACACTAGACAAGATTTCAATGCTAAATGACTTTTTTCTCGCGGTTTTTTTGGGGTGCAATCGTCTTAGTTGACCTCGTGAACTGTCAGAAATGCATTGCTTCCTCGGAAAACGAAGGGGGTGAGTTGGGGTGGAACCTCGGAAAATACCCTTTCCGGTCCCGATTTCACTTGGAAATCATTTTTTGAACTTTTTTTTTGGCGAAGTTTCGCCTAAATCCCTTATTTCTGTTCGGAAAAAAAGAGGGTGGGGACCCAAATAATGCGTTTTTGAAGGTGAGTAGATTGATTACATTATGCTATCGCAGTTTTGTGAGATTTGGCTGTTATTTCAAGCATGTGGATAAACTGCTTGAAGACCTGAGGGTATATATGTGTGTGAGAGAGAGAGAGAGAAAGAGGTGCGTTGATGTGTGTGTGTGTGTGAGGGAGAGAGAGAGAGAGAGGTGTGAGAGAGAGAGAGAAAGTGACAGCGTACATATTTTTTATTTTTCCTCACTTCATTTTGAGTCATTGACTGAGAGAGAGAGAGAGAGAGAGAGTAATAGCGTAACGCCTCTCTCTCTCTCTCTGTCATACACTAAAAAATTGTGAGAAAAAGTAAATGAATAAAATTCACGCTATCTCTCTCTTTTTCTCTGTCAAACACACACAGCAACACACACTTTCCCTCTCTCTCTCACACACACACACATCAACTCATACCTTCTCTCTCGAAGTCATAATGAAATGGACTTTCAAACACTATTATTTCATCATCGCTATTATTTGTTCTTACCAAGTTATTTATAGTGGCGGGGACTTCCCAAACACAAATACGCATGTGCCCACGCACACACACACATATGTATATGGAGAAAGGCTATCACAACAATAGTGTTTACATGTACGTTCAAACAGGTAAGACGTTTCCTATTCCATTTGTTCAAAAGCGTGTGTAAGCAACCGGTACTCCGAAACTTCAACATACTGTCGGACAAGTCTACTACTGTTTCTATGCATCTCATATTTTTGTACAATTTGTGAAAACCGCAGTTGTTTTTTAACACACTTCCTTTCACCTAAAATTTGTAATTATTTCCTTTTATGATTTTTGCTTTCCTCTGTAATATTGTTTGTCTGATGTAACCGGTTCAAGTAAATTATAGTTTCCCACTAGACACGATTTCGATGCTAAATAACTTTTCCCCGCGGTTTTTGGGGGGTGCAATCGTCTTAGTTGACCTCGTGAACTGTCGAAAATGCATTCTTTCCTCGGAAAACGGACGGTGGGGGGGTGTAACCTCGGAAATCCCCTTTCTAGTCTCGATTTCACTTGGAAATAATTTTTTTGAGCGTTTTATGGTTAATGTTTACAATATTACCCAGAAATGGGGGAAAATAGTGCAACGGGTGTAAAAAAAAGTGTAGGAAACGAATATGAAAACAAAAATGCGCAGAAAGCAATGAGGGTGGAGGATTTCGGAAAATTCACAAGATCCAAATTTTTCCCTCGTAACTTTTAGGATGAAATTTTAATGAAATTTTATATAAATACCTTGCAGACTGCATACATTACGGTTATTAAGAAATTTGTGGGTAAAATCTTTCCGAGAGGGTGGGGAGAGAACTTCAAAAATTTCACATGATCCGAGGTTTTCGCCCATAACTTTGAGGAAAATAAATATATTTTAATGAAATTGTATATAAATACCTTTCAAATGACATGCATTACAAATGCCTAATGTACTATAAATCCCTTATTTTTGTTAGGAGAAAAAAGGGTCAAACTAAAGCGTTTGACCCGGTCATAAAAACCAAAAAAAATAGTGTAATAGGTGCTAAACAACTTGCTCTAAACGAATATGACAAAAAAAAAAATTCGCGCTCGCGAAAGGGGGTGGGGGAGATTCCTCGGAAAATTCACATCGTGAATTTCCGAAAGCGTCTGCGGGTCTGACTCGGGCACAAAAACAAAAAAAAAATAGTGTTATAGGTGTAAAACAACTTGCTCCAAAAGAAAATGACAAATAAATTGCGCGCTCGGGAAAGGGGGTGGGTGGAGGAGAGGACTCGGAAAATTCACATCGTGAATTTCCGGACACAAAAACAAGAAAAAATAGTGTAATAGGTGTAAAACAACTTGCTCTAAACGAATATGACAAAAAAATGTGCGCTCGCGAAAGTAGGGTGGGGGAGAGGCCTTGGAAAATTCACATCGTGAATTTCCGAAAGCATCTGAGGGTCTGACCTGGGCACAAAAACAAACAAAAAATAGTGTAATAGGTGTAAAACAACTTGTTCTAAACGATTATCAAGAACACACACACACAAAGAGAAATGGTTGGTTCAAGGCAAGTGTGCATTGAACTGAATTTAAATAAGCAAGAAAGATATCAAAGATAAGGCCATAGCACCATCTTTAGTATCTAAGCGGGGTGGGGACCAGAGCCGCTCGATGGGCCCGCATGGCGGAGGCGAAGTGAGGCAACAAAGCAACCATTCGGTGGACCAGAACGGGCGCAAGGTTACCGAACCGAAGCAGATGTGTGCTGTGTTTCAGCGGCACTTTGCTCAACTGTTTGGGACGACAAGCGGTGGAACGGACACCAACGGTACAGACATCGGTGTGTACCTGGTCGGCCTACCACGGCTCTCGAACAGCGAGGCAGAGTGCTGCGAAGGACCAATATCTGCCTGGGAAGTGGAGGAAGCGATGAAGAGTTGCACGAGAGGTAGATTGCCGGGTTTGGATGGTCTGCCCTACGAGCTTTACACTTCAATGCCAGACTTGTTTGCGGGCCTGTTGGCAAACGTCTACTGCAACTGGCAGCAAAATGGGAGAATTCCTGCTTTTGTCTGTTGAGGGGTGGTGGCTTTGCTAAAGAAGGACCCAAACAAGGGGGACGTTATAGGGAATTTTCGGCCCATCACTCTGCTCAATGCAGAGTTGAAAATTTTGGCCAAGGTGCTAGCCAAGAGATTGGCGCTTGTCCTGGACAAGATGCAGACATGCGCCGTGCCAACCAGGTCGATACACGACAACCTCCATCTCATGTGCTGCATCATAGAGAGGGTGGGTAATGACGCTGGCGCGAGTGGGGCTTTGATCAATTTAGATCAGAGTAAAGCCTTCGATAGGGTTGACCATCGGTACCTGGCAGCTGTTCTCAAGGCAGCCGGCTTCGGTCCAGTCTTCCGCGGGTGGATCGCTGCTTTATACAGCAACATCTGCTCGGTGATATGGGTGAACGGTCACCTTTCGGAACCGTTTGACATCTCGCGTTTGGTCCGCCAAGGACGCCCTCTCTCCTCCCTCTTGTACATATTGACTCTCGAGCCATTACTGCGGAAGTTGGAGGCTTTGAGGGGTATCCCACGTGATCTAGGAGGCGGAAACAGCGTGTCTGCCTATGCCGACGATATCACCGTGATGGTGTTGAGCCACAGGCACATTGGCCTGATTGGCGAGACACTAAACGAGTACGAAGCGGTGACAGGGGCAAAGATTAATGCGGAAAAGTCTGTGGGCTTGCAACTGGGCATCTGGAGAGGCAAGCCCATGCCGTCCAACAGCGTCGTAGGGCACTGGACAGATGGACCCGTTAAACTGCTCGGGGTCTGGTTCGGTCCGGACCTCCAGGTGGATAAAATCTGGGAAGAGGTGATGAGCAGGGTGGCACGTCTCACCCAGAAATGGGCTGAGAGGAAGCTGTCCCTGAAAGGTTGAGCGGAGGTGGCGAATGCGTACATCGCATCCGTAATCTATTACCGCTTGACCGTCGTCCCTTGTCCCGACCACTGGTTGGCCAAGCTGGTACGCCTGCTCTTCGACTTTTTGTGGAAAGGTCAGGTGCCACTGGTCAGGCGATCCATCTGCTGTCAATGACCGCTGAACGGAGGCCTTGGCATGCCGTGGTTACTGATGCGCAGACATGCGCTCAGGCTGCGATATCTCAAGCGTTTCCTAGACGGTGAACAGGTGTGGTCGTCTTTTGTCAGACGCGACTTTCCGCAGCTCGTCTCTTTGACAGAGCTGCAGACCTGGATCAAACGTAGACCGAGAAAGGGCGTTTGGCACCTCGAGTGCCGTCAAGCTCTCTCCGCCCTCCGCCAGGCGGGCAATGCGATCGGTTTCAGCTCCACTCTTGCGTTCTATAGAGGGTTAGTGGATGAAAAATGCGACGACGTTCTCGGGGAAACTCTAGGCGTTGACGATAACGAACTGAGCGGTCTGTTTGGGAGGACTTTCAGGCCGGGGCCAATGGACAATTTCCAGAGGTTGCTCGCCTGGCAGTGCTACCGAGGGGCTCTGCCTGTTTGGGATTAACTCTACCGGCACAGAAGTGCCATCAGCCGGGCCTGCCTGAGGTGTTGCCAGGACGACAAAACCGTTCTGCACGCACTCGTCCAGTACCCGAGTATTGCTGAACTATGGGTTTATGTTGAACAGTTACTGTCACGTGTAGGACGGATCCGGCTATCAGCCGAATCCATAGTGAAGATTGCCCCGCCGACCTCCTTTAATAGGAGGGCGAGGCCGTTTTCCTGTGGCGAAAGAGGTTGTATGGTGGACCCGTTTGAAAGGGCTAAAGTCAGACACTTTCCTCTTTGGTCAAGGCCTCATCAACTTTTTCAAGTTTCACTTGAAAAGGAAGATGAGGTTAGAGAGGAGAGTGCTGACCGATAGCAAGTTTTCTGAAAGGTGGGTGAATTGTGCAAGAATGGCCAGTATAAATGGACCAATTCTCAAGTTTCACCTGTGATTGAAAAAGGTTTTATAAAAGGAGAAAGGGGCTCTCTACCCACCTTTTTTGACCAGGCTCCCATTGGCTTTTATGGGTTTTTTCCACCAGGAACCTTTCGTAACGCCTCCCCCTTTTGGGAGATTTTCATTGTTATAATCTTTCGTTGTTGAACTGTTTTTACTCGGATTTTTTCACAAACGGACAAAACCCTTTGTAACCTTTCATCCTGTTTTGTCCCTTTATGTTTACTAATCATGTGTGTCAGCCCTTGTGGCCAATAAAAAAGAATTAATTATTATTATTATGGAGTTGAATGTGTGTGTGTGTGTGTGGTGAAGTTATTAATATCAATATCAATACATTAACCAACACCATTGAAGTGAAATAATAGTTTCTATACTTTTGGTTTGGCACTGCTGAATTGAGTCAAAGACTATATAATACAAGTCAGCAGAAAAAAATAAGAAAAATGCGATATCCATAACAGTAAAGAAATAAGACCTCCCCCAAAGAGTGACCCTTGTGTTTAAAATCTCCCTAACAAAAAGAAGGGAGGTTGTTTGGCTATGGGCTACATTGATCTTTTCATGTTGTGGTTTAGCCAGAAAGTTTGCTCAAATCAAGTAAACTTATGAACCAAAGGTAACCTAGCCATGACCATCTTAATGGTTTTCTTTCTTTTTGTCAGACATGGCTATGTGATTAAGATGGTTTCAAGTTCAATTCCACTGCATAGCACTTTGGACAAGTGCCTTCTACTCTACCTGATCCCAGGCTGACCAGTGCCCAGTGAGAGAATTTGGTAGATAGAAACTGTGGAAGTCTGTTGTATGTGTGTGTGTGTGTCTTTGTACCCCACCCTCACTACTTGACAACTGGCATTGGTTTGTTTACATCCCTGTAACTAAGCAGTTCAGTAAAAAGTTCAACAGAATAAGTACCAGAGTTTAAAAAAATAAGCATTGGGGTTGATTTGTTTGAGTAAAATCCTTTAAGGCAAAGCCCTAGCATGGCTGCAGTCCAATGACTGAAACAAGTAGAAGAGAATGGTGTACCAAAGATTATACCATTCAATGTGTTCTAATGCTCCTCTTGAGTCATTGCAAGTGAACATGTGCTGTAAAGACATGGGTAGAGAAGCTCCAGAGTGATACCATTCAGGGAAGGATTGAGCATAATTTTTAGAGAAGAAGAGAGACAATGGTAAGAAATGCCTGATTGAGATGGTGCAAACCTCAGCCAGGTCTGAAGATAATAAGTTGTAATTTTGTTGTCTATACCTAAAACATGGACTGCTTGTTTATACCCAAGAAATGGACTTGCTGTTTGTACTCAAGAAATGTGCAACACAGAGGTTATAATTATTTCTATAACATAATAATTTAAATGTATGTTAAAGAGAATTTGATAACACAAACTGTCTGCATAAAGAATTTAAAAAATGAAAAAGAGTGGCAAGTTTTGTAAATAGGGGCAGAGTAAGGTTGACTATTTAAGAGAATTTGCAGCGTATAAGATGTTTGTAAGCAATTCCAGAACAACAAAAGCCGCTAGTTTCACTGCAAAATTCTAATTTCGTTTGTGTCTAAATTTTTTGTGTCTTTGAAACCATGGCAAACCCCTGACAAAAACTCATGCTGCATCTCTTTTGTCAGTGAACAAGTCTCAGTTTCAAAGTGACAAAAATATCAACATTGAAAAGAGATTTAAATGTTGCAGTGAACCAACCATTTCTCTGTCTGTGTGTATGTGTGTGTGCGTGTATGTTCTTGATAATTGTTTAGTACAAGTAGTTTTACACCAATTACACTTTTTTTTCTTTTTTTCCGGCCCGGGTCAAACATTATAGTTTAAAGGCCATGGACTGAAGATGTGAATCTTCTAAGTCCTCTCCCCCACCCCACTTTCGCGAGCGTGCATTTTTTTTTTGTCATATTCGTTTAGAGCAAGTTGTTTTAAACCTATTACACTAATGTTTTTTGTTTTTGTGCCCAGGTCAGACCCGGAACATTCACGATGTGAATTTTCTGAGTCCTCTCCCCTACCCCCTTTTCTCGAGCGCGCATTTTTTTGTCATATTCAGATCTAGGAAACTCTTTGGACCACTGACTGTGTGCAAAACAAACCTCAAGAAATAACACTCAAAGTTGTTGGGATGCACAGGGTAGATCCTTCCCAAAGCTGAATCACTCTTGATGCCTGGATGCCCTTCAACAGTCTAACCAAGAGCACATCTCTTCCATTGTTTAGTGGTCTGTTGCCATGTGTAATATTGAGGGACTTCTTGGTACAAAAGAGTAGAAGCAAATGGATCTGTGTTACAAAGCTCAAGAAAAGCAGTCAATGTTGCTGAACCTGGAGCTTCAAGTTGCTGCTGGGGATCTTGTGGATTGTCTGGATTAAAGTAGACTCACTGGCCATTCTCTAGATGTTCAGCTAGATGGATAACAGTTGGATGCTGTTCATGCAGCAGAAAATTAAACAATCTCCAGGCTGTTTCATTGCTGCTAATGTAGCATGCCATCTGGTAGTATGTCACCTCATTATTTATGTATTGGAAGTTTATCATGATATAACATTTTCTAATCCCTATCCAAGTAGAAATAGTCACATCAGATTTAAACATGAAATATCAAGTGTACTGTAGCTAATTTTATTTGGTCCATTCCACAAACAATTATTTGAGTAACTCATGCCAATATCTCTAACTTATGTCACAGGAATATTGACTTTAAAATTAATAAAGTTTATCATAAAAATTGAAAGATATCCTACAGTGTATATTGCTTAAAGGACCAAATGAATGAATGAGTTATATCAATATAATAAGAGTTTTCAACATGACATGCGTCCATATAAAGATCTTTCGTTATTTAGAAACTTTACTGTTTCTTTTCCTTCTGAAAATTACGTAAGTTGCGTGTAACATTGAATTTTAAGTTTTACATTATGATAATTCCAATTCTTCACAGAGGCCCCCTGCAACTGTACTGTCCCTGCTGTAAACAAATTTATGGTTTAGGGTTAGTAATTAGTGAGTGTGGTATTATTGTAAATATTTACCAAATTTTTATCCAGTTACAATTATGTTTATCAGCAACCAGCCTTTGTGTGAAAGTGTTGGTGTAAATGCTTTCTCTTTTGCAAGAGAAATTAATTTTTATCAGTAAGGACTAAACCCTTTGTTTCATTATAACAATTAAAAAGCATTTATCTTTACTTTTAAAAAAAGTGGTGGGGTGATAGACATATGACAAAGAATTATCCAATATCATGTTTGCTTCTGTCAGAATTGTTTACCTTTAAAGCAAAAAAATCAAAAGCGACGTATGACAGGTATGTAAAACATACCTGTCTATTTACTTTCCCTGTTCATTCACATAAACTATAGAAATTGTTGCATATACGCATGCAGAAACACAGAAAATTTCCAGATATTTAGCTGTTCGTTTTCAGTTTTAGACAACGGGATGAGTCAGGGAGGGGTATATGGATCAGTTTTGGAGATCTTCATAGAAAATTTGAAATAAGATATATTTTTTCCATATTCTTAATCTCCATATTTTACCACATGGATTGAAAAAAAATTTGAAAAGAGTTAAAAATTTTTAATTTGGGGTGAGGGGAATTTAAAATTTTGAAAACATGGTTCTTTTCCATATTTTGAATCTCCGTCATAGAAAACATAGGAATCTGCTGAAAAACAAAAATCAGAAGGGTCGTATGGGGAAAGGGGCTAAAGCCCCCTATATGGGCAAGGTCCCAAATCCCACCCCCAGAACCTTCCTCAAGTAGTGAAAAACCTTCATGCCAAATTTGGTACAGATTGATCCAACAGTTTGGCCATGCATTGAGGAAACGCACACACACACACAGACAGTGAATTTTATAGATATAGAAAGATAGAGCTTGGAGCGGTCCTCTAGCTTGCCAGATCCCATCACACTGTCCAACCCATGCCAGCATGGAAAACAGACGTTAAATGATAATGATGATGATGATGGTATATAAGATGTAATAAGCAAAAACAAGAAAACAATATTATCCTGAATAATGTGTCATCAGTGTTAACATGTATTACTCAAGTACACCTGCAACTGTTGTAAGCTATCATATTACTGCCTTTCAGAAAAGTTAATGGAAGGTAGGCATTTATGGAATAATCTGTTCTGTTTCCCAACTTGTATCAACATGATACAATGGAGGTTAAACTAACCAAGATGACGACAGAAAATGAAATAAAAAATATTCAATCACATGAACCTTGACTGGCTTCCGTGCCGGTGGCACGTTAAAAGCACCAACCGATCGTGGCCGCTGCCAGACTCCCCTGGCACATAAAAAGCACCGACTACACTCGCGGAGTGGTTGGCATTAGTAAGGGCATCCAGCTGTAGAAACACTGCCAGATCAAACTGGAGCCTGGTGCAGCCTCCTGGCTTCCCAGACCCCGGTCGAACCGTCCAACCCGTGCTAGTGCGGAAAACGGACATTAAATGATGATGATGATGATGATGAGCCTTGATACTTTCAACTTGATTAGTTTTGTAAATTATTTATACATTCTATTTATGCATCTCTTGTTTTTGTGTGTGTGAAGGTGCGTGGCTTAGTGGTTAGGGCATTCAGCTCACAATCATAAGGTCGTGAGTTCAGTTCCTAGTGATGCAATCTGTCCTTGAGCAAGATACTTTATTTACTGTTGTTCCAGTTCACTCAACTGGCAAAAATGAGTAGTACTTGTATTTCAACAGGCCAGCCTTGTTACACACCGTGTCACACTGAGTCTCCCTGAGAACTACGTTAAGGGTACACATGTCTGTGGAGTATGCAGTTACTTGCGCGTTAATTTCATGAGCAAGCTGTTCCATTAATTGTATCAGCTGGGACTCACATCAGCGTAACTGGCAGAGTGCTCCTTACATCTCTTTTTACTTTGTAGTTTATACAACTTCATACAAGAAAAAATTCACATATTTTTTATATTTTTGTCATTTCAGTCTTTGGATACAAATAATAATCAATAATACTGACAGAAAGTAATGGAAAATCTGATGACACCCCCAGGGGACCTATGTCATGAAAAAGAAAGATTGTTGACATTCTCTGAAAATATTCAACAAAAACTAACAGCTACAGAGCTTGCTGCAAATGGTTATTATTATGATAGCACAGAAGGAAAAATACTGTGCTTTTTCTGTAAATCTGGACTGGAATTTTCAGATTCCACTTTTAAACATAAATATTCGTGTGAAGATAAAGTTGACAATTGTCCAGTTTATTTACATAATGATACAGATATTAAAAATGCTGCAACTATTAATGTCCAAATCACTGAACAAGAAAATGAGATTGTAGTGACAACTAGTACTGAAAATATTATTCCAAATGAAAATGAAATGCTTGATATGCAAAAGAGACTGGATTCCTTTGAAAATTGGGACAAAAGCATACCAGTAACACCCACAGGTCTTGCCAAGAATGGATTTTATTACCTAGGTTATGATGATGCTGTTAAATGTGCATACTGCTCTATCCAACTGCGCAACTGGAAAGAAAATGATGATGTCCATAAAGAACATAGAAATTTCAGTCCAAAATGTCCAAATTTAGAATCTTTCATGAAAATAGATTTCAAATATGAACTGAATCGGCTAAAAAGTTTTGCCAAAGCTTTCTCAACACCTCTCCCATTAAAAGCTAAAGATTTGGCAGCTAATGGATTCTACTACAAAGAGCCTACTGATAATGCCTGTTGTGTTTTTTGCAAATGTGAAATCAACGATTGGAAAGCTAATGATGATATTAAAGAAAAACATAGGTCAATTTATCCGAACTGCCCTTTCTTGTGTGAGAAATTGGTAGGTAACGTACCAATACCAAATCAGAGTAATAAATTTGATTCTCCAGTACATCCACATTTTACCTCATTTAGTAAACGCCTTAAAACATTTTCTTCATGGCCAAAGAATAAAAACCAAAATCCTGAGTCTTTAGCAGATGCTGGATTCTTTCATAATGGTAAATACATACAATATTTATATATATATATCTTTGGTTACTCTCTTTAGTACTATTTCCAATTTTCATGCCTGCACATATAGCATGATTTTGAAAATTGGTTCTTTACATATTGTTAGAGACAGCTGGATAAACTAAGGTAAGCAAAGAAAATATACCCTAACTCTATTTTTCAAGGGCCCAATATAATGACTAAGAAATTTTGAGCTATTAATCAGATTATTAACTTTACCATTACACCTAGCTTGCCTCTGAAAATTTAAAATTACCTTTTATTTTGTAAATAGAAACATTATTATTTCTAAATCTCTCAACGAGAGACATTCATTAACAGTACTCTAAAGTAAAGATTATTTGCCAACATATTGTGGCAGCCCTGGTTGGGACGAATGTTACTGTTATTTAGCCCCAGGAAACATTGTCTCCTATATGACACACTATCTGTGTCCTTATATTTTCAAACAGGGGAGTTTAGCATCCCGTTATTTAGAAAATTTTAGAAAATTTAACAAAACATTAATAGTAAAGATAAATAAGAAAGCATAATACAGAGTAATCATCTTTGAGTTTATTAATATTGTGTTTTTGATTGTTAGAATTTCTATTTTCTGGTGCCATATTTATTCATCAAACATGAAAGAAACACAGTTTGCTTTGAAAAGAATTTAAAAGAAAGAAAGTGTCAATGATACAGATTGATGTATTCTGTGAGAAATAAGAGAAACACTATGTTAGTAATCTGTACAACGCTTATTAGTTGACCATTACTTTCCTTTTGGTTTTATTGTCTTAAAGAAAATAATTAAGAAGTTTAAATTCGTTCATCAGAGCCTTTACACGAAATTGCAATAACTGTTCTGTTGTTAAAAATGCTAAGTACATACTAACTTCATTTGATCTTTAGTTAATGGCAGAATCAGCAGAGAACTAGGCTGTAGTTAGGTCTCTTTACATTCTGAATTCTTGCATAATCATACTGAATTTTTCAATTCCTAATTTAATCTTTCAGACTTGTGTGTTATAATTATTCTCTTTCATTTTCTATTGGTCTGCAGGAAAAGCTGATACAGTAATTTGTTTTAGCTGTGGTGGTGGCTTATGTAATTGGGAGGAGGATGACATTCCATGGGAAGAACATGCTCGGTGGTTTCCAAGATGTACTTTTGTACAACAAAAGAAAGATCCTAAATACATCAGAGAAGCAAATGTAAAACACAGAGTATCTTCAGATGACTTGGTAAGTTAATAAAAAATAACATCAATAACAACAAATGAATAACTTACAATTCATGTTTCTGATAAATAACCTTTATTAAAAGCTAGACTAATCTTACTGCTTCAAGTGTACCCTTGTTAATTCACACATGTATTTCAAGAGTTAAAGGAGCATTTTGTACATTATATCAGGGTTTAGAGAAATAACAATCTGAAAAAAAAGAAAAAAATATATTGGTCAACAGTTATCTGATAGGTAACAAAGAATTAAGAAGCAGAGATGAGGGTGGCATTTACGATTGTTTCGATTTACTGGGGTAAGTAAATCTCTTTAGAATGCAAATATAGATAGATGCATTGATTAGAATGCGAAAATGATTGATACATATGTCATTCTAATGTAAACAAATTGGTAATTCTTACATTGAGATTTTGTTTTTGCACTGGTAAATTCGCTGGGTAAAGGTTTGTTTGTGGTAGATTGGTTAGTTTTATTGGGTAATTAGGGCAGGGTGAGTATTATTTAGGTGCTGGCTATCTCATTTAATTAAGCACATTTTTTTTTCATGTGTTTATCCTGTACCTACCCAGCTAATAGCCAGGTACCGACTGTACCTACCCAGCTAATAGCCAGGAGTGACTCTGGATTTAATTATCCCTTAGAGGTATTAAACCCCTCTAACTTGATACCTATATATATCATCATCATCATCAGCGTTCAACGTCCATTTTCCATGCTAGCATGGGTTGGACGGTTCAACCGGAGTCTGGGAAGCTAGGAGGCTGCGCCAGGCTCTAGTCTGATCTGGCAGTGTTTTTACAGCTGGATGCCCTTCCTAACGCCAACCACTCCGTAAGTGTAGTGGATGCTTTTTATGTGCCACCAGCACGGGCCAGAGGAGCCTGGCAAATGGCCATAATTGGTTGGTGCTTTTTACGTGTCACCGACACGGACGCCAGTCAGGTGGCGCTGGCATCAGCCACATTCGGATAGTACTTTTTATGTGCCACCGGCACAGGTATCACAACTACCATTTCCATTTGATTTTTGTTTTGATGTTGATGTTGATGTACTTCACTCAATAGGTCTCCTCAAGCACAGTGGGTCACCCTACGATCCAATGTTAGCACAGCAGGCCGTCCTGCGAGCCATGAACTCACTTCATTTGTCGGGTCTTCCCAGTCACAGCATATCTCAGAGGTCTTGGTCTTACATCATTGCTTCTGTGAGGCCCAATGTGCCACCGGCATGGGTATCACTAGTACAATATCCATTTGATTTTTATTTTGAGGTTGATGGACTTAACTCAATAGGTCTCCTCAAGCACAACGGGTCACCCTATGATCCAAGGTTAGCACAGCAAGCCGTCCTGCGAGCCATGAAGTCCCTTCATTTGTTGGGTCTATTAATATTAGGTATGTCAATACCCAGATATAGTTACTTCCATACCTATACTTTCAGTCCTTTGTACTCATACACATACACACACACACACACTCACGCGCACACACACTTGCTTATATGGGCAGTTATGTAGGTGTCATTAAACTGTCCAAGCATTCATGTATCCTACTGTGATGTAGGCACCACATTGTCAGTTCAACAACCTGAGTGATCATAAATCTCTTAGTGTCTTTACTATTATGAGGTGTTAAAACAGCTCAAATGTTGGCGTGATATATCTCAGCTTTGCAAAAGCTTTTCATATGTCAAAAGCTGCATAATCTCGGCATAGTCGGAAAACTTAGAGAGTGACTACATAACTTTCTAAAAAATAGATGCCAGGTATTGGCAGCCAACATTTCCACCTCCAAGGAAATGCCAATAATGGGTGGTGTTCCACAGAGCACTGCCTTGGGGACAGTGCTATTCATAGATGCCTTCTCAGACATGCCCTGAGCTGCTCAGATAGCCACCTTTGCTTGCTTTGCAGATGATACAAAAGTCTCTCAGAGGATACAGAGCTCTGGAGATTTTGCACATCTGCAACAGGAGTTGGGTGCCATATATAACTGAGCTGAGGAAAATATACAGTATAAGGCTGGAAAATTCCAAGCCCTGTGCTACCAACACATGAAGCTAAATGAAAAGCAGACAAGATATACTAGCTCAGGAGGAATTGCAATCCCTGAATCAAAATCACTGCATAACCTAGGTAACAACATGAATAAGGATGCATCTTTCCAGGTGCATATTACTAATTGGCAATAAAATGCAGACAGTTGGATGAATGGAGCCTTAGAACTTTCAGAACTAGAGAACAGGTAATTATGCAGGTCCTCTGGAGGACATTTGTCCTCAGCCATTTAGATTACTGCTCCTGACTATAGTCACTACACTGAAAAATTGACTACAGAACTCAAAGCAATCCAATGAAGCTACACAAAGATCATCTCAATGTGACAGGTCAGCTACTGGGAGAGGCTGAAAAAGTTAAGACTCTACTAGAAGGAAAGTGGGAAAGATGTTCAGTGATATACATCTGGAAAATCCTTGAAGAACTTGTACCAAACTTTAACATTATAAGTTACAGAAACTGCAGAATGGAGCACCACTGCACAGCACCAAAAATCTCAACATTGCTATCAGGATACAGGATTGGATACTGCAACAACTTGGGCTTCAAGGACACACAGCTTTTCAATATCCTCCCACAAACCTGCCCAGGTGGGGATGGGGTGGAGGTGGACATTAGAAGGATGATAAGAAAAGAGGCAAGTGGGATGGGAACGTTTTAGAGGAGTTGGGGTGAGCTTAGCTAGCTGCAGGGAACAGAAGCTATATAGTAGCAATAGAAAAGACAGAGAAAGGAGACAGAGGATGGAGAATGTCTGTGAGTGACTTAGTAATTCATCTATTACATGACCAAAGCATTGGGATTGAAATTGGTTAAATAGAAACTGCGGAACCCTTCCAAATGAAGTACAACTAATGTGAAAAGCCAACCTAGCTCACACCAAATATGTAACCAATTGGGGAAATGAAGAAACCTGTGACCCACAGCTCTCTGTCAATAGAATTGTTCATCTGATATTTAGTAGGTTGCAAAAGTAAATAAGAAGTTTTTAGGGAAATTAACTAAGTGTAAAGATTTAAGTGAAATTTTTGAAGTCACTTCTGTCAGTAAATTATGAAGTTACTTTTATCAGTAATTCCATCAACAACAAAAACACAAAAATGTTGCAAAATTAAATAAGAAATTTGTAGGCAAATTTAATGAAGTGTTTGGATTGAAGTAAAATTTATTAAGTTACTTCTGTCAGTAAATTATGAAATTACTTTCATCTGTCAGTGTGAACTTCTTTCTGTCAGTAATTTGTCGTTGTTGCTGGTAAATATCAATTGAACTTAAAGTGAAAACAATAGCATCTGGAAAATGAAAATCAAAACAATAGAGAGTGAGTGAGATATATAGAGAGAGGGAGAGAGAGAGCTAGTTAGACAGACAAATAAGAAATATGGTCGCGTGGTGTTCCAGATTCATGAGGATTTCTTTAATTCTTGTGAGGCAATCTTCAAACTTGCCTATGTGATTTGGGGCATCCGGTGGGCAATATGTATTGCATATGACTATATTATGTTGTCTTATGTATACAATTAAGGTGTTACATACCGAATTTGAGTATGTCATCAAGACCTGGGGTGTGATGTCATCTCGGATGTATACAGCAACTCCACCATGCCTCCTTTCCCTTCTGTCTGTTCGCAGTATGGCATAGTTTGGTATGTGTACTTCTGCGTCCTCTATATCAAGGTTGAGGTGAGTTTCCACAAGTGCTATGCATAGGGCTTGATTGCATGCAGTAAGATCTCTCAGGAAAGAAATTTTGTTTCTATTTTGATGCAACAGGCCCCCAATATTTAGTAAAAGTATATATACATATATACTATATATATATATATACTTTTTTTTTTTTGAATTTCAGCTCAGAGCTGCGGCCATGCTGATGCACCGCCGTTTTGTGCTACACTGTTATTACGACGAACCTCGTCTACTATGTGGCACGTGGTGAAGATTGGAGTTTGATATAGCTACTCTCATTTGCACCTCTTGCCGTGAGGTAGGTTCATCTGGGACTCTTGACAGGAAGATGTCCAGCTTTGATTTAAAAACCGCTACATCTACTTTGTGCAAGTTCCTCAGACTCTTTAGGAGAATATTAAAAAGCTGTGGGCCCTTGAAACCCAGGCTGTTGCAGAAGCTGGTCCTGAAGCGTGATGGCATTGCTGGGGTCTTTGGCATTATGCAGTGTCGTCCCGTTCTAGCATTGGTGTAGCCTACAATGCCAAAATTTGGCACAATTCCTTCCAGGATCTTCCAGACATATATTACTGCATACCTCTCCCGTCTTCTCTCCAGGGAGTAGAGTCTTAGCTGTTTCAACCTTTCCCAGTAGCTGAGCTGTTGCAAAGAGATGATCTTCTTTGTGAATCTTCTCTGGATTGCTTCAAGGTCCGCTGTTAATTTTACTCTGGTGGGTGACCATAGCTGTGAGCAGTAATCCAGGCAACTGAGGACGAATGTCCGCCAGAGGACCTTCATGGTTTCCTTATCTCTGGTTCTGAATGTTCTTAGGATCCACCCCGCCAGTCGTCTGCACTTTGTCGCCATCCTGGTAATGTGCACTTGGAAAGAGGTATCATCACTCATGTCGATACCCAGGTCCCTCACAGACTTAGGCTCTGGGATTGAAATTCCCTGTGGACCGGTGTATCCTGTAAGTTTAATATTCAGTTTTGGATGCTGGTAGAGCAGGGCCTGGAATTTTTCAGCATTAAACTGCATATTATCCTCATATATATATATGAGGATATATACTATATATATACATATGTATATATATATATATATATATATATATATATATATATATACTATATATATACATATATACATAGGCGTAGGAGTGGCTGTATGGTAAGTAACTTGCTTACAAACCACATGGTTCCGGCTTCAGTCCCACTGCATGGCACCTTGGGCAAGTGTCTTCTACTATAGCCTTGGGCCGACTAATGCTTTGTGAGTGGATTTGGTAGACGGACACTGAAAGAAGCCCGTCATATATATGTATATATATATATAAATATGTATGTGTGTGTATATGTTTGTGTCTGTGTTTGTCCCCCCAACATTGCTTGACAACCGATGCTGGTGTGTTTACGTCTCCGTAACTTAGCGGTTCGGCAAAAGAGACCGATAGAATAAGTACTAGGCTTACAAAGAATAAGTCCTGTGGTCGATTTGCTCAACTAAAGGCAGTGCTCCAGCATGGCTGCAGTCAAATGACTGAAACAAATAAAAGAGTAAAAGAGTATATATATATTGTTACGAATCACCTGCCTGCCGTCGCTCAAACTCTTCGGAAACCCGGGACCCTATCAAGTCGAGCAACGATGATTGCACCGGCCCAGTCAAACGGAGAATTCGCCACACAGAAAGGACTCGGTGGGGGATGGCAGCGAACCCAGCAACCGGAGAGAACCACAACAACAACAGCAGGAAGAGATACAGAGAGAGACGGCAGAAGGCAATTGGCTTACATTTAACAACAGTTTATGACAATTACGACATCAAATACAATGTGATACATATCAGAGATACATTAAAGAAAATAACATGCAAGAAAACAACAAAATCAAAGCATTTAAACAGTTCACGTCGAATAAAAACAGAATGTTCACAATATAGCACAGTCCGGAGACAACAGTTCAAATCAGTTCAATATTCTACATTAGTCTCTCTCTTTCTTTTTCTTTTCAACACAGTTCTTTCTTTTTCCTCTTTCCTTCTTTCTCTTTTTTTTACATCAATTCTCTTCTTTAGTTCAACAATTCTTTTCACAATGTCTTTACAATCTCATTTCTTTTCTTTAACAACTCTTTTTAACAAAATTCACATCAAAACATAAACAACACGTACCGTTACATTTTCTAGTTACAACAATTTCAGAAACTCCCATCACGAATAGCCAATGCCTTCATGCCATAATCCCTCTCTCTCAGTTCCTTAATCCTATCTGCCTGTCTTCCTCTACGCTGTCATCCTCTCGCTTGTCATCTCTCACATTAACTGTCTGTCTTTCTCAACGATGTAGTTGCCTTTCCCATCGGCACCCTCCTGACTGACTGTCCGTATCAATCTTGTCTCTGGCCAAAACCGACGACCGACTGCCTGCAATCCCAACTGCCGACTGACTGACCAACTCCCAGTGCATCGCATTTTAAAGGGTGGTCTCTTAAACTTTCCTTGACCGGCACAGGGCCAAAGGTCTCCTCCGAATACATAAAACTTTCCAGAAACTGACAGAACAAAAGATTTACCCGTCTCCCTGACGCCAGATCACAAAAGTAGGTCGTAGCACTCAGTTTCTCAACTGAACCCATATCAATATATACTATATATATATATATATATATATACGGAAAGCGGATGTTAAATGATGATGATGATGATGATGATGATGATATATATATATTTATATATATATATATATATATATATATATATAATATATATATATATATATATATTTATACATATATAACCCATGCTAGCATGGAGAACGGACGTTAAACGACGATGATATATATATATTTATACATATATATAATATATATATATTATTTATACATATATATAATATATATATATATATATATATTTACCCACTACACTCGTGGAGTGGTTGGCGTTAGGAAGGGCATCCAGCCGTAGAAACACTGCCAGATCTGACTGGGCCTGACGAAGCCTTCCAGCTTCACAGACCCCAGTTGACCCGTCCAACCCATGCTAGCATGGAAAACGGACGCTAAACGATGATGATGATGATGATGATGATGATTTATACATATATATAATATATATATGTATATATACAAAAACACAATTCAGCAGTAGGCCCCGATAGGTTCCCTGCTTGTGTCCTGAAGGTGTGTCGACACCAACTTGCATCTCCCCTTGCTAATCTGTGCAGAAACTCACTGGATGCTGGCTATATTCCAAAAAACCTTCTGTCCCAGTCTGTTGTCCCAGTTTTCAAAAAGGGAAACAAGTCCCTTGCAGTGAATTACCGTCCGATCTCACTCACCTCTCATATCATCAAGGTATTTGAGAGGGTGGTGAGATCTCGAATAACCCAATTTCTGGAAAGCAACAGACGGCTGATCTCCAACCAACATGGGTTCCGTAATGGAAGGGACTGCCTAACGCAGCTCCTGCATCACTTTGAGGACATTTTGAGAGCTTTGGGAGAGGGCTCCAACACCGATGTCATCTACCTTGATTTCAGTAAGGCCTTCGACAGGGTCGATCACAAGATCCTATTGAAAAAACTATCCAACATTGGTGTCTCTGGAAAGTTACTGAAATGGATCAAGTGTTTCCTGACAGACAGATCTCAACATGTTGTAGTTGAAGGGGTAAAATCAAGCCCAGCCAAAGCCAGTAGTGGCGTTCCGCAAGGCACTGTGCTGGGCCCACTTCTTTCATCATTTACATTAATGACATTAATGACATCATCAAGCACAGCAACATAAAAATCTTTGCAGATGACTCCAAGCTACAGAAGGTCATAAATGAGGCGAGTGACCGGACATGCCTTCAGTCAGATCTACTGGCTGTTATCCAATGGGCAGAAAAAAACAATATGCTGCTGAACGAGGATAAATTTGAGCTAATCCACTTTGGAAAAGAGGATGCCCTGAAACTCCCATACTCCCTTCCTTCAGGTGAAACTCTCGTGGCGTCCAACAACATCAGAGACCTGGGAGTAATTGTGGACAACAACATAAGCTGGGCCACTCATATAAACACCAAAGTTGACATGGCCCGCAGAATGTGTTCCTGGATTCTCAGAACTTTCCAGTCGAGAGATATCCACACCATTATCCTTCTCTTCTCCACTTTTGCCCGACCCCACCTTGAATACTGTTGTCCACTGTGGTCTCCCCACACAATACAAGGTATCATAAAAGTTGAAGCACCTCAAAGGGCAATCACAAAAAAGATAGATGGCATGACAGGCCTCGACTATTGGGGTCGACTAGAAAAGCTAAAACTCTATTCTCTCCAACGTCATCGTGAGCGCTACATCATCTGCATGATGTGGAAAATATTCCATCAGCATTGCCCAAATGATGTTGGCATCACCTTTAAGGTACATCCAAGGCTTGGGCCCCGTGCCATCCGCCCAAAACAAAAATCGCACTCTCATCTCATAACAACAATACGGCACAATTATTTCACCTCAATTGGCCCCGCTCTCTTTAACATTACACCAAAACACATTAAAACAGAAACTGACCCTATAGGGTTCAAGAAGTCTTTGGACAGATTCCTTCAAGAAATCCTGGATAAACCCCCTACACCCGGATATGTCTCTGTAAACAATAACTCTCTACTTGAGTGGGCCATAGTGCCCAAATTCTGACTTGAAAGACTTCACCAGGTGGTGCTATTAAGTTAGACATGGCCTGGGCCAATAATGGCCGAAACCTATCAAAGTATCAAAGTATATATATATATTTATACATATATATAATATATATATATATATATAATATATATTTATACATATATATAATATATATATATATATATATTTATACATATCTCTCTATATATAAACGGAAGTTTGTCTGTGCGTGTTTCTGTGTGTCTGTTTGCTTGTACCCTCACTCTGACCACGGCTTTCAACCGATTCTGATGAAACTTGACACACACATAGCCCAATGTCATAATTCAAAACTAACGCAGCGAAAATTTTTAAAAGTTCCCCCAGTTCTGAAAAAAATCGATAAATTCGACATGGGGTCGAGAATCAAAAAAAATAAACCACAGACTGTCTAGGGGACGCAACTCAACCTTTTTTTACTCTCAAAAAAAAATTTACCATAATTTTTTTTCTATTTTTTGGCTATAAACTCTCTAAAAATGCTTTATAGTTATTTCCCTTACAAACCTGAGCAACGCCGGGCGATACTGCTAGTATATAATATATATATATATATATTTATACATATATAATATATATATATATATATTATACATATATATATATATATATATATAATATATATATATATATTTATACATATATATATATATATATATAATATAAATATAAGAGAGTGGTCACTATATGGCTCACTCTAGCACCAGTTAATCCAAAAGGTTTCAACCACAAAAATACATGCTTCCCATGAAAGTCAGTACGATTGTTAGCTCACACGGACAGGGCAAATAAAAAATAACAAAAATACAGATTATTTTGGGACAATTGTTTCGCTATTAATGAATTAAATGTAATTTTACTTACAAAAAAATCCACTTGTAGCTCCTCAGCCAAAACTATCTGGATGAAATGTAATCAATTGAACCACACGCGTATTTATCGTTATGGTAAAATCTGGCGTGTGATTGAGTGGATTTCATCCAGATAGTTTTGGCTGAGGAGCTACAAGTGGATTTTTTTGTAAGTAAAATTACATTTAATTCATTAATAGCGAACAATTGTCCCAAAATAATCTGTATTTTTGTTATTTTTTATTTGCCCTGTCCGTGTGAGCTAACAATCGTACTGACTTTCATGGGAAGCATGTATTTTTGTGGTTGAAACCTTTTGGATTAACTGGTGCTAGAGTGAGCCATATAGTGACCACTCTCTTATATTTATTTTGTAAAAATATTATAATATATTATAAAATATTATAATAATCCAGGTTTCTCGGAGCACTAGGCCACTTGGTGTTGAATAGATATACTATTAAATTAGTATCTAATTCTCTCACCCTTATTAATTAATTATAATTATGCTGCATTTATTTCTAAATGCTGTATTTGTTTTCCGTGAAAGTTTGGCGCGCTGTTAGTTGGGGCATTTGAATTATAACGTCGGATGTAATCAATTGAACCACACGCGTATTTATCGTTATGGTAAAATCTGGCGTGTGATTGAGTGGATTTCATCCAGATAGTTTTGGCTGAGGAGCTACAAGTGGATTTTTTTGTAAGTAAAATTACATTTAATTCATTATAGCGAAACATTGTCCCAAAATAATCTGTATTTTTGTTATTTTTTATTTGCCCTGTCCGTGTGAGCTAACAATCGTACTGACTTTCATGGGAAGCATGTATTTTTGTGGTTGAAACCTTTTGGATTAACTGGTGCTAGAGTTATATTTATTTTGTAAAAATATTATAATATATTATAAAATATTATAATAATCCAGGTTTCTCGGAGCA
>NC_042998.1:170550621-170580621 GCF_006345805.1 Octopus sinensis
ACATATATATTGTAGAATAACTACACGTGTTTCGTGGCTATATTTAAGAAATGATAACAGTAAAATCAATTCAATGTAAATATCGTCACTCTTCAGGTTAAAAATAAAAACAATAAAATAATTAATTAAATAAATTAATAAATATACGTATATAATCTTGTAAAATATGAAATATCTTAACAGATATATTCTTGTGTAAATAAAAAAATAGAATAAAGATGTATAAATATTTATTATATCTATAAAAATAAAACTTTAACATATATAATAAAAGAATAATAAGCTATAATATATCATTACTAGAAAATAAAATACAATTAATCATACACACATACACACTCACACAAACATACACACACACATACTTACACACACACTCACCTGCACGCGCACACACATGCATGACAAACACCCATACACTCACACTCACATACGCACACACCAACATAAACACGCACACACACACACCTACACTCCCACACACGTACACACACACCTACATACACATGCATACACACACACACACACACAAACATGCACGGACACACCCGACATACATACCACACTTATATACACACGCCCACACACACCATACACACAACATTACACAGCCCACACACCTACATACACACACATACATACACACACATACACGGACACACCCTACATACTTACATACATACACCTATACACACCTACATATCACACACATGCATACACACACACACAGTACGCACATACACACAACATATACGCACATACATATATACCCACCACACATGCACACACCCCACAAACATACACACATGCATGCACACGCGCACACCTACACGCATACACACACACACACACACGTACACATACATACATACACACACACATACATACACCCATACACATAACATGCATCCTACACACATACATACCACTCACACATACATACACACACACACTCACTCACACACCTGTATGTACGCGCGCACACACATGCACATACACACACTTCCACACACCCACACGTACATACATGCACACTCATACACATACACACACACACACACACGGACATACATCTATGCACACACATATATACACACATACTCACATACATTCATCGGACACACTGACACCCAGACATACACACAGACACACTCACACATCCACACACATACATACTTACGCGCATACTCGCAGGCGCGCGCACACACGCGCTTGCGCTGGTTCGCGCACGCATACGCGCCGCATGCACCTCACTCTTGGACCCGACGAGGCCTCCCGCTCGTTCCTGGGACCGTCGCTTGTCGTTGGGTTTTCCCACGCCCGTCTCCGCGGGACCACTCTTCCATCTTCCCCTCACTTAGTCCTTTTTTCCTTAACCCCCCCTTTTTTTGTTACACACACACGCGCACACATATACACACTTGCTTAAATATATACATTACTCTTACACACATTCAATCTACTCGCCATTATACTACCACGACACGACACTGGACACACCACACACACACTACTACTCAACACACGCTGGCACGCTACATACGCCCCCACCCCTTCCCCTCCCTCCCTTCCTCTTTCCTTCTTTTTCTTACTACTGATCACTGTCTGCTTGCCTACCACTGTCTCGCCCTACCTCACACGCCTACACACAGACGCACACACTAACACATACATATATTTTTTGTTTTTTTATCTCGCCTCACACACACACATACACACACGCACACACTCACACATCTGTTGTGTTACCAACCTTGTCTCCACTCTTTGGCTTTAAAAACCTACTTTGCTCTTGTTATCGTAAACTTCCGCCTTTCACCATGTGTAACTCGTAAACACCAGTCGTTTTTTTTTTTTTTTCTATCCCTGTTGCCCGCTTTGGGATCTTTCTTTCCTCTCTCTTCCTTCTTTATGTTTCCGACGAAGAGCTCCGCTCGAAACGTCATACTTTCCTGCTTCCATTTCCTGAGCGCCTATTAATAATTATACTGTAATTGTTCCATTGTTGTTGTTTTTTTGTTTTCCCGTTTGGATTAAAATTATATATATATATATATATTATATATAGGTAAACAGTAAAAATAATTACAGACATGGACAAGAACATGAAACACACAGAGACGACACAAGAACCACAGGATGGGACATTCGAAGCCCTCAGTCATCAGTCAAGAACCAGATCATCTTAGCATTTCGGCTGATTAATCTTGAGATTGCTCCGATATGGCCAGCCAGCCAAGGGAAATCTAAGCCAAGCGCATTAGATCCCCTGGAAGAAAGCTTCGAATGTATACAACGCGACGGAAAACACGAAGAGTACATAAACAAAAATACAGAATACGTGACACCAATAAGAATACAAAAACGTAAAAACAATAACGGTAAAAATAAAAATAAAAAATAAACAACAAAACAAAACCAGGACGTGTGGACAAGGGTCTTTCGACAGGACGAGTTGAGTATGGGGCTGGCTTGTGAGTTGTGCCTAATGGCCACGGGAGACGAACAAATACGTGTTGCTTCTGCGGCTGCTGAAAACGAAAAGAGCGCTCAACGGCAGCTAGCTGTCACGTGAGAACAGAAGACAGGAGAAAGGACAGATGAAAAGAGAGAGAAGGTGGACGAGGGAGGAGAAGAAAGAGACAGATCGAGGGGGCTGGAGGTGAGAGAGATAGAGAAACGTAGAAGGGGGGGGGGGAGACGGATGGAGAGGGAAAGAAAGGAAGGGAATAAGGAGGAGAGAGAGAGAGAAAAAGAGACAGATTAAGAGTCGTATCAATGCTAGAGAAAAAATATACTTATCGTATAAGGTCAATTGTGGATACGTAGCCGCCGATTATATAGGTAAACAGTAAAAATAATTACAGACATGGACAAGAACATGAAACACCACAGAGACGACACAAGAACCACAGGACGGGACATTCGAAGCCCTCAGTCATCAGTCAAGAACCAGATCATCTTAGCAATTTCGGCTGATTAATCTTGAGATTGCTCCGATATGGCCAGCCAGCCAAGGGAAATCTAAGCCAAGCGCATTAGATCCCCTGGAAGAAAGCTTCGAATGTATACAACGCGAGGACGGAAAACGAACGAAGTACATAAACAAAAATACAGAATACGTGACACCAATAAGAATACAAAAACGTAAAACAATAACGGTAAAAATAAAAATAAAAATAAACAACAAAACAAAACCAGGACGTGGGACAAGGGTCTTTCGACAGGACGAGTTGAGTATGGGGCTGGCTTGTGAAGTTGTGCCTAATGGCACAATATATATATATATATATATATATATATATATATATAATACAAAATATACATTAAGTGAAAACAAAAATACTATAATTTAATGTATATACATTAAATTAAATTATTTATTTATTTATTTATTTAATAAACATCTAAATTAAATCTTATTCTCATTAAGTAATATATACTAAAAAAACTTCATGTTAAGTAATATACATAATGCTAGTACAAGCTAATAATTATCAAGAAATTATATATAAATTAATATTTTAATAACAATAATAATAATAATCAAACATAATACAATTCAAAAGTTAAATAATATTGTTAAATAAAAAATGTTACTTATCTCGTCAATGAATATTATATAACTGAATTTTAAACGTAAATATGTAGGTCTTAGCGTTTATAAGAAATTAAACTCGTGAAGACATTGTGTAAAAAGATAGAATAAAATTATCAATGAAAATGGCGAAATATATTTATTAATGAAAACGACTAAAAATATTTAAGCTTCAAGAATTAAAGATAAATAAAGAAAAATAGAATAACAAAAGAACTATAAATGACTATTTACTATAAATCAAATTCCCAATAATTATTAAGTAAAATATACATATAATATTAAATTAATTTATATTATTATAACTAATATCTTAATATATTTGTATAATTTTAAACTTGGATATTTCTAAATGATAATATATAATTTTATTAATATAACAACATAGTAGATTATACACTAATATTCCCTCATATTATAATTATTTATATATATATATATATATATATATATGTATATATATATGTGTGTGTATATATATATATATATATATATATATATATATACATATACATACACTAGCAGAGATGCCTGTGTTACATGCAATTGAAGAATTAGACTTTTCTGTTATGAACTGGAATATCTATTTCGAATTTCATCAAAATTGCAGATGAGGGTTATTTCCCTCTTTACACACCCTAAAAAAATTGTAATCATGCCACATGTATCCCATACTACTGATTTTTTATGCGCATATTCCAAAATTCCAGTCTTATTGAACCTGTTAAAAAGATTTTGCTCCTGAAAAATGAAGGTCATGGAGCTCTAAAATGTGAGAGTTAAAGCCCCTGTTGGGGGTGGGCATCTTAATGTCAACCAGAGAAGTTGAATTGTTGAGAATCTTTTTAACTTGGGTCTTATATCTATTTGAATTTCTTTGAAATAGGAAATATATGTTCACTGGGTTTGTAAAAGAGAGCAAAGCTACAGGAAACCAAAAGACGACTGATCACAATAAGCAGTCAGCTACCCTACCCTAGTCGTTACCACTCCCAATGTAGGATTCCTCACCATCCAGGTGACAGGCACAGCCGTAAGATGCATTACAAATCTATAGCAATTGGAAGGGTGTGATCCAACTGAAATAAACATTAACAACTGTGTGACGTAAGAGCTAAGGAGAAATGAAAGTGTCACCTCTGGAGTTTGCAAATGACCACTATACTGATATGTAACTGGACAGAATAAATTTAAAATCTATAAATGTCTTTGAATAACCAGTCACTCATCTGGGAAGGCCTTGAAATCAATATTACCATCTGGGGACTATGTGTGACCCAGTGATAATAAAAAGACTGAAAGGAGGTCTGCAATCAAATAACTTTACTCAACACTTTGCAACTGAATCAGTGGAGGCAAGGATGCCTCTCATTTACTTGACAATTTATGCACCACATTGCAGAAATCACAATGTAAGTGTATGTCAAAGCAAACTGTTACACTGTTGTACCATTGAATTACAAATAATGCTCATCTTTTATGCTCGGGTAACCCTACAGCTTCCAAGAGCACAACTGTATTTGTTTTTGCTTAGATAAAATTACAAAATTATGGGTGTTAAGTCCCCATGAGGTGGCCTTTCTAACTTGTAAGAAGATGAAATTTTATAAATATTACTTCATTTGTGTCTAATATCTATGGTAATCATTTCATCAACAGCAAAAATATATGAATTGTCATGGGGGTTATGGCCCTTATGCATAGAATATAATTTCCAAATTTCATAAAGATCCATTCAGTACTTTTGACATAGTTTTGGATCATAAAAGAAATTACTAAAATTTGGGAGTTAAGGCCCCCATTAGGGTGTAATATATATATATATATATAGAGAGAGAGAGAGAGAGATATACACACACACACATACAAAATATGTGATACAGCCTAGTACTTTTTTATGTTGATAAGCCTAGTACTTATTCTATTAGTTTGTTCTTGTGAAACCAGTAAGTTATGGAGATGTAAATAAATGAACAGCAGTTGTGAAGCAGTGATGAGGGCGAAACACAGAGACAAAGACACACACATACACTTACATATCATCATCATCATCATCATCGTTTAACGTTCGCTTTCCATGCTAGCATGGGTTGGATGGTTCGACCGGGGCCTGGGAAGCCAGAAGGCTGCACCTGGCACCAGTCTGATCTGGCAGTGTTTCTACAGCTTGATGACCTTCCTAATGCTAACCACTCCATGAGTGTAGTGGGTGCTTTTTACATGTCACCGGCACAGAGGCCAGAGGAGGCTGGCAAATGGCCACAATCGGTTGGCGCTTTTATGTGTCACCGACAGGGATGCCAGTCAGGCGGTGCTGGCTTCTGCCACATTTGGACGGTGCTTTTAACGTGTCACCGGCACTGATATCTTAACTACAATTTCCATTTGATTTTCATTTTGACGTTAGTGCTAACGTACTTGACTCAATAGGTCTCCTCAAGAACAGTGGATCACTCTACGATCCAAGGTTAACAAAGCAGACCGTCCTACAAGCCATGAACTCACTTCATTTGTTGGGTCTTCGAAATCACAGCATATCTCCAGAGGTCTCGGTCTTTCGTCATATACGATTGATTTGTTTCAGTTCCTGTCTACAAAATCCATATATATATATATAGATATATATATGTATGTATACACACACACACACACACAAAGATGAATTGATAGATACAACTGAGTGGGCAAACATAAATATGAGACACTGCCTAGTGCTTTTTTTTTTATTTTGATAAGCCTGGTACTTATTCTATCAGTTTCTTGTGAAACCAGTAAGTTATGGGGATGTAAATAAACGAACAGTAGTTGTGAAGCAGTGATGAGGGAGAAACACAAAGACACACACATAGACTTGCATATATACATACATATATATACAATTGATTTCTTTCAGTTTCTGTCTACAAAATCCACTGACAAGGCTTTGGTTGGTCTGAGGCTATAGCAGAAGACACATTCCAAATTACCACACAGTGGGACTGAACTGAGGATCATGTGTTTTGGAACCAAGTTTGTTACCACACAGCCACACCTGCACCTATGTATGTGTGTGTATGTGGGTGGGTGGGTGTATGTTGGTGTGTGTATGTATGTGTGTGGGTCACCAACCAGTGTCAAATTAATCTCAGAACTTGAGGCAATCCAACGAAGCTACACGAAGAAGATAGCCTCTATGCAGCATATAAGCTATTGGGAAAGACTCAAGAGATTAAGACTCTATTCCTCAGAGCGTAGGCAAGAAAGATATGCCATAATATACATCTGGAAGATCCTGGAAGGACTTGTCCCAAACTTTGGCATCGAGAGTTACACAAATACTAGAACTGGATGCCACTGCATAGTGCCAAGGACTCCAAATTTGCCATCAATTAAAATATATGATTAATCCTGGTTGAAATATGAAGACCATTACCAGCAAGCCATTACACATGCACATAACTACAAATGTCTTCTGAAGTGAAGCCAGTTTCCAGTTATGTACTTTATGTTTTGAAATAATTTGAATGTAAAAATTGTAAATAAACATAATATCAAAATTACTGGATTCTTGTGATATATTTTGGAATATGTAACAATCTGTTTTGAAATAATTTGATTGCAATAATATTTTTGAATGCATCTTATTATATTTTAAAATGAGAAAAGTCATCTGTAAATCTCTGGCTGTTTGTAGATTCCTTAATCTTCCATAACCCCTTTTTTCAAATTGGTTTGTATCTCCAGGTCCTTTTGGTCTCAAGTTTGAAGTCACTAAACACTAACCTATGTTGAGTTGTAGATTATTCAGGAGCAGAGCCAATTGTCAGATGTGGAATGGAATGGACAAAAGAGGAAATGTAGAAATTTTGACAGAAAAACAAGAAAACTGTTGACTATGTATGGAGCCATCATCCAAAAGCTGATATCAGCCAATTTTGTAATTCAAGAGGGATCAGGGTGGAAGAGTCTTAATTGAAGTAGAAGAGTGTCTGCAGATGGAATAAAGCAGCTTACTTCATTATGTGCAGGGCAAGACAGAAAAGTAGATACAGGCAGTGAATAAAGAACAGGCGATCAAGATTGGAAAAGAAGAGGACAAAAACGAAATTCAAAGAGAATATATTAAACAGATTTAAGAGAAGCCTTTGCATGGTCAGTCTTGGAAAGCCACTGAAGATGTATGTGAAATAAAATTCTGGGTTTTGGCTGAAAAAAGATAATTGCAAGATCAAGTACTGCTACACCAGTCATTGGGTATGACTCCTTCGTGTATCACCTGGTTAACTATATGGGTGACTAGGCTATAGCCAACACTACCAGATATTTTGAGCATCTCTGCAGTAATTCCTGATGGGCCTGGGGCTTTCCCTGTCTTCATGCTTCTAATTGCCTTAACTACCAAGGAACTGTCAACTCAGATAGCTGGTCCCTCTGTTGGGTTGACATTTGGCAGACTCTCTTTATCCCATTCATTTTCTTTATTCAGCAACCTTTCATAGTGGTGTCTCCAAAACTCTCTCTTTGCATCCTCATTTAGCACAAATGAACCATCATCCATGCGAACACATTTCTCTCCTACTACATCACGATTCTCTCTCGCACACTGTCTTGTAACACAAAATACCTCAAGGCTTTGGTCCTCACGGCGTAGAACATTGGCAAATTTTTTCTTATCTGCTTCCCCTCTGGTAAATAAACCTGCCTCCTAGCTTCCCTTCTGGCAGTCTGATACACTTCCCTGCTACCACCATTCTTCCAGTCCTTCCAAGCCTTGTCAACAACATTGTTCCACCACCACGTTATTTTGGGTCGAGAGGGGACTTTGTACCATCCACAGATCTGGTTGGTGGCCCTTAGCAGGTTGTCCCGTAGGAACCTCCAGTTGTCTTCTATACCATGTGAAGCTATATCCCCTTCTATTTCGTCAAAGGCTCCGAGTAAAATGTCTCTAAATCTCTGTCCATTTGCAGAATCTTTAAGTCTCCAGACCCTTCTTCTTGCGGGTCGTCTTCTGGGCATCCATTTAGCCCTGATCCTGAAGTCACTAACTACCAGTCTATGTTGTGGGGTACATTCTTCACCAGGGAAGGCTTTGGCATTTATAAGCAGCCATCTTTCCCTTTTTCTGGTGAGGATGTAGTCAATCTGTCTAGTATGCCTGCCAGATCAGTAGGTGACTAGGTGGCTCACTACCTAGAAAATCTTCTATATATATATATATATCACAAAATAGTTTTCAACCTTTCTGTTTTGTTATACAATAACTGTGCAAAAAATATTTCCTTAATTCTCACTTTTAATATGTATTTTGACTATTTTTTTCTGTTGTCATCAGACACCTAATTCCTCTTTTCATTCCTACTCACCTTCTCCTTTCGTTGATACATCATCATCATCATCATTGATCGACCGTGGTCGAGACAATGGAATTTACCATGTTGCGCCAGACTTCACGGTCCATCATAGCATTACGGAGGTCCTGTTGCTGGATGCCTGCATCCCTGGAGATTACATCAGGGTAGGAGAGTGTGCGCCCTCTGGTGTTGCAAGTAGATGACTTCCAGAGGAGAAGAGTAGAAATTACTTCTTTTTCAGCTCTACAACAATGTCCAGCAAACTGGACTCTCCTACCTTTCACAAGAGATGACACAGGTGGTAATTTCCCATATATTTGCATTTTAGTTGGATGGCGCCTCCACGAGAGATTTTGAGCTCTCATAAGGAGGCGAGTGTAGGTTCCATCCAACCGCCTCTCAAGCTTCTTTGATAACGTCCAGGTTTCTGAGCCATATAGTAGGATGGTTCGACTGTGGCTTTGAATATTTCAAGTTTGAAGTCTCTACTTAGATTTGATGACCAGATCTTATGCATGTCATTACAGGCTGACCAGGCCATACCCTTTCTAGTTAGAAAGTCTTTTCCAGATGATGATATGTATGACCCAAGATATTTATAATCAGAAACCATATTTAAAGGTGCACTGTTGAGAGTGTGGATGATGCAGTCACTGTTGGACAGGCACTTGTTTATGTATTCAGTTTTGGCCTCATTGAGGTAAAGACCTACACAATTTGAGGCTTGTTCAAGAGATTGTAAAAGAGACTGGGCATTGGAGAGAGAATCACTGATAAGAGCGATGTCGTCAGCAAAGTCAGTGTCTGTCAAGTACTCAGCTGGGTGTCTGGAACTTCTTCTTGGTTTTATTTCAAAGCCCTTGCCAGAGATGGTATCAACTGACATACGTAGCACATAATCAACAACAATGATGAAAAGAAATGGGGCGAGTGTGTCTCCCTGCAGTATTCCGGCCTCGATCGAGAAAGATGATGTTTCTCCATCAGGGGTTAAGATGGTTGAAGACGTATCTGTGTAGAGGACCTTGATGGCAGAAATAATTTTGTCTGGTATCCCATAGAGCTTAAGGATTTCAAACATCTTGTACCTATCTACAGAATCGAACGCTTTAGAAAAGTCTACAAATACCATTGCAAGATCGCGATTAAATGCTTTTGATTCTTCAATAAGTCTGCGCAGGCATAGTATCTGGCTCAGCGTTGAGCGCCCATGTCTGAATCCATTTTGGTTCTTTCGGAGCAAAGGTTCAACAAAAAGGACGACGATTTAGGATCAGTTTGTTGTACAGTTTTGCAGCAATTGACATTAGAGATATGCCCCTGTAGTTGGTGACGAGGGACAAATCGCCTTTTGATACACCCTCCATCCTCACCCTTAAATCACAACACCACATCACACCACCCCACTTCCCAGCACCCACATATCCACATGTCAAAGTCATCAGCCCCTATCTACATGCACACACACACTTTCGCATACACGCATGCATGCGCACCTTCGTTTTGGGATCACCAGTACTTTATTATCTCCCCTTCTTCCTAGCTCTACTGTCTAACTACCTTTGTCTAACCAATCGCCCTGATTGACCGCTAACTCCAAAAGTTTTTTATTCTCTCTCTGTTTATTTCTTCGTGTTCCTTTCTGTTGAAAAGCATAGGCTCGAAACATAAAAGAATTTCTCACCTTCCCGAGCATCAAACTAATACACCTGCTTGTTGTTTATACACATCTTCTCTATCACCATCGATCTCTCTCTCTCTCATTTACTATAATCTCTTTCTCTTTCTCTCTCTTATTTACCATAATCTCTCTCTCATATATATATATATATATTCCCTATCCTTCCCATCCCCCATCCTATCCCACACCCCTCCCCCACATACCCAACCTCTACCCCACCCCCACCCGTGCTTTCCCCTCTCTCACCTCTCCTACCTCTCAACAACATCACACCACACTACACCATACAACATTACACATCACATCACAACACACCACCCACATACCCATCCCCACATCTTCACACCTACACATACATACACGCACACGTCCAGACCACCAGCCCTCTTTCACAAGCACATAATACTCTCTTATACACACATGCACATTTGTGTTGGGGATCATCTTTACCTTGTTATCTCCCCTACTTTCCTTCCTGTGTTTGACCCTTCTGTCCAGCATTAGTCGCCATGATAGATCGTTAGCCACTACACACATTTTTTTCTCTCCTTGTTTTTCTGTGTCCCTTTCTGTAGAAGAGCGTAGGCTCGAAACATAAAAGACTTTTTCTATTCCTGAGCGTTATACTAATACATCTGTTTGTTTTGTACACCACCTGTCTTCGTCTTTTGATTTTTTCGTAAACTCTCCCTATATCATCATCATCATCATCATTTAGCGTCCGTTTTCCATGCTAGCATGGGTTGAACAGTTCAACTGGGGTCTGTGAAGCCGGAAGGCTTCATCAGGCCCAGTCAGATCTGGCAGTGTTTCTACGGCTGGATGCCCTTCCTAACGCCAACCACTCTGTGAGTGTAGTGGGTGCTTTTTATGTGCCACCCGCACAGGTGCCAGACAGAGCTGGCAAACGGCCATGAATGGATGGTGCTTTTACATGCCACCGGCACGGGGGCCAGGCGAGGCTGGCAACGAACATGAACGGATGATGCTTTTACGTGCCACCAGCACGGGGGCCAGGCGAGGCTAGCAATGGACACGAACGGATGGTGCTTTTACGTGCCACCGGCACAGTGGCCAGGCGAGGCTGGCAACGGACACGAACGGATGGTGCTTTTACGTGCCACTGGCACAAGGCCAGTCGGGGCGGCGCTGGCAACGGTCACAAACGGATGGTCCTCTTACGTGCCACCGGCACTGGTAACTCAGCTGCAATTTCCATTGATCGATTTCGATTCTGATCCTCACTTGCCTCAACAGGTCTTCACAAGTAAGAGTTTTGTTTCCCAAGAAGGGAAGGTATGCATACGTAGGCTGGCTCCATCCCATGTAGAAGGCCACGGGTTATGGTCTCATATATATATAATATATATATATACACACACACATATATATATATATATATATTATATATATATATATATATATATATATATATATGTATGTATTATTGTCTCTCATGTCTTGCTTTCATTTTGTTTAAAACTTTTGCTAACGCTTACTTTCATTTTATCACAGCTGCTATGCACAAATCCTGATTGGGTAAAAATGTTCAAACTTTAAACCTCTTTAAACATTTTCTAGAAAATTTTTCTTGAATAAATAAGTCACAAACTCGAATTCAACATGAAAAAGTTCATCAATATACCAAATTTGAAAACTTTCGCCTAAGTTTAAACCACAACAGAAAAGACCTCTCTGTCTCTATCTTTCTTTTTCACTTTCATCATGATATCCTTTCCCTCTCTCTATACATTTTTACCATACTCTCTCACTGAGTGTGTGTGTATGCATGTGTGTAAGGAATTTTATTAGAGCAACAGAATTATTTTAAAAAGTTATGTAAAACATCATTTATTTTAATAGCATACTTTTCTCTTTGTAAATGTGTTTTGTCTCTCTCTCTCTCTCACACACACACACATGGACTCAGTTGATGTGGGGTGGAGGATAAAAATTTAAATTACAAATTGTTGCTTAAATCCTAGCAATGGAACACTGCATCAGCATTCCATAAAATGTGTTCATGGGGAGAAAAATATTAAAAAACATCAATGTATGTCAGAGTGACAAAGAAATGAGGAAGGTATCAGGTGATTGTGGGATGAGCATGAAACAACAGCTAAACTTCCCTTAAAATCACACACAGCTTTTCATCTGAAAATTATTTTGAAATCATAAACAGATATAAATGGCAGATTCAGAGTCTGTATTTGAAAACTATGATTTAAAAAAAAAATTTCGAAAAAACTCGAAATTTTAGAATATATGGAGGGGCAGGTTTAAAGAAAATATTTAAAAAGATTTCACTCTTGTCTTTAAATTGTTTCATTTTCTGTTTGAAAATAAAGGAAGTGAGGATTGTAATAGTAATTGCTGATTTCCTCCAATTTTTTTTTTTTTTTTTCTTAAACTTTCAAGGCTTCTCCCATCTTTTTTTAAGCGTTTTGTGCAAAAATAAATTGGCCAAAATTGGTACTGAACGGGGAAGGAGGTTTGGAAAAATTCATAAATTTTCCAATTTCTTTTTACCGAAAAGACATCTATTCTTTTTAAGTGAGTAACGCAAAAGAGAAAAAAGATTGGACAAAATTGGTCCGGACGAGAGGAAGGAGAAATTTCCAGTCCACGAATTTTTTTTTTTTTCAAAAAAGAGTTCCGGACCCCAGTTATGAACTCATTTGCATACAGCCAATCAGAGCTCAACTATCAAATTAATTTATGAGCGCATAACAAGTTCTGGGCGATAAGAATAAGGTCACTTGGGTAAGGAATGACCATGTTACTTTACTCTTTTAATAATGCTTGTTGTTCTTGTTAGGCATAATCTGAGGGCTGAATGGCACCTTTCCTTTCACACTTTTCAAACGGTCTGCCAGCACCAATGCGGTTTCTGCCACCAGCATAAGCCTTTGTTTACTTGACGACAAGGTCAAGGTGAGTTCTGATTTACTGTATGCAAATGAGTTCATTACTGGAGGCCGTAACTCTCGTGGGAAAAAAATTTTTGCGTCCCATCCAGGTGGAGAACCTATATGTCAATGAAACCAGGAAACCGATCCTTATGAGCCATACATGGCTCGAGAAGGAACAAACAACAGATGTCAATAACGGAGATTCCGATTCTGACAAGTTGGCTTTTTTGTTATCTTTTTAAATTCAATTTTGATCATGACAATGATGATAAATGAGGTTGAGTTTGTTGCTATCGGTTGGAGTAATACTAGTTTTATTGCTAGTCACGGCAGTGATGATTGCGATGGTGGTGGTGGTGGTCGTCGTCGTCGTCGTTGTGATGAATGTTTTTGACTTGTAAAACACATTTCTATTTAATGCCTTCCATTTTCTATGTTAGAATTCAAAAAATTTGTACATTTGGTAGCATAGTCTCTTGTGTTCAGTTATTTTATTATACTTATTTACTTTTGGTTGAATACATTTTTGTATATTTAAAAATTGGAATTTTGGAAAACAACAGTTTTAGTAATCATGATTTCCGTTTTTGTTTGAATTTTGTTAGTGAACAGGTCGCAGTCTCAAAGCGACGAAAATATTTTGGCAAATTAAATTTAAATGTTGAAGTGAATATAACGAGTTTTTGTGTGTTTCTTAAATGGATTATAAACACCTTCCACGCTGCAATTGTTTTAATTTTTTTAAGTTTATAGGATTTGGCTGCTATTTCTAGCATGTGGAAAGCCCTTTTAGGCTTAACTGCTTATGCAAATCGAAAACCAACTACGCATGCGCAAATGATCGAACTGGTTAAAAACACCGAATATTTGTGTCTGCGAATAATGATAAGGGAGGGTTGTTTGATTTTTTTTTATTGAAATTTTAGAAAAAACATTTTCCAGAATCATAGTGTCCATATTTTTCTATGTAGAATCCAAAAATACTTTTAGTAAAAAAAATATTTTTTTTAAGAATGGAGGTGGAGGTAATTTAAATTTCGAAATGCCGACTTTTTATCAGAATCGGAATCTCCGTTAACAAAATCGTCGGAATCTGAAAAAAATATTTTTAAAGAGCGGGTAGAATGTTTATTGTACTTCTCAACGAAAAATATAAGCGTGTGGATTTTAGTGGGGGCGCGTGGCTTAGTGGTTGGGGTGTTGGACTAGCGATCGTGAGGTTGTGGTTTCGATTCCTGGATCGAGCGATCTGTTGTGTTCCTGAACAAAACACTTTATTTTACGTTGCTCTAGTCTACTCTGTTGTAGAAATGTGTTTAGTCTGGAGCGGGATGGGCTGCACTGGGTTTTTTTTGGGGGGGGGGGTTGCCTATAATGCATGGCCGCAGTTAGTAAAAGCAGAGGATCTTTTTTTTTCTGTCTGCTTATTATTTCTTATCCCATGTCCTCTACTCAGAAACAGCTGAAAACATATCTGTAACCAAGGATCCTAAACTTCCTTCTTTCTTATTATTTCTTATACCATGTCCTCTACTCGGGAACAGCTGAAAAACAGATCTGTCTAAAGTGTAGTCGTTTCACTGACTACCTGTGAGCTCCATTAGAGCTGATCTGAGACGACACAACAAATAATGTTTCCTGATTTAAACTGGAAGCCAGCAATTTTGGGGGTTGGGGACTAGTTGATTACATCGCCATCAGTACTTCATAAAATCTATTTTATTCATCCCGAGAGCTGAAAAGAAAAGTTAACCACTTTGGGATTTAAACTCAGAAGGTAGAGAGTTGGAAAACACTGATGCTGTAGCGATTCCGCCACCTTGCAAGTTTGGTCCTCAACTCGACGAAAAGTTCGAGCATATTTAACCAGAATTAGCAGCCAGATTGACGTTCCTTCGATATAACTCGACAAACTCAACATTTGACAACAATTGACTTCGGGTATTTCCGTGACAGTCGTGAAATGGGAGGAGGAGGAAGCTAATGGGTTGTGTGTGCGTGCTTGTTTTTGTCTGTGTCTGTGTAAACTCCTGCTCGGAAATTTGCGGATTTTACATACACACATGATGCAGGTAAGAACAAATATGCAAGGCTTTTTTTTTTTATTCAAGTTTAAAATGAGAATTTGCTAGCATAATTTCGTTATATCTATAGGTACGACTAGAAAACAGTGGTCCCGGTGCGCGCACTCGCGTAGCCGCGCAAGCTAGTTGTGACTAGTCGATCCAACAACGACTACCTAGCAAAGTAAATTTTTTAAACAAAGTAAATAACACAAAGTAAGGATCGACTAGTCATGACTAGCTAGCACGAGATGCCAGTGCGCGCACCGGGACCACTGTTCTCAAGTAGTACCTATCTATATTCCACAACACATAAAAACAGAACAGACACAGACAAGAACAAGCACGCACACACAACCCATTAGCTTTCTTCTCCCATTTCACAACTGTCGCGGAAATACCCGAAGTCAAATGTTGAGTTTGTCGAGTTATATCGAAGGAACGCCAATTCTTTTATTGTGTACAATGATGGTTGTCCTGGCGCTAAACAAATTATCTAGTTTAACATCCGGTCACCAAAACAAAAACAAGCGTAAAAGGTGTAAAAAAAAAATGGGTAGTAAACGAATCTGAAAACAAAAATTTGCGCAAACGAACCGGGGGCTGAGGAAAGGACTTTTGGAAAATTCACACGATCCGATTTTCTTCTCCGATATATATATCGACTTTTTCAAGTATCACTTGAAAAGGAGAGTGAGAGTAGAGAGGCAAGTTTTGTCTAGCGAATGTTTCAAAAAAAGATGGGTGAATGTAGCAAGGATGGCACGTATGAATGACGAAGCCACCTTGAGCATAATCCTATGAACCCGGAAAATTTAAAACAGAGGGTTACCTACTTGCAAACAAATGTGGTAACATGTAACATCATTGACCGAGGTTACCGTGGTCTTTTCCGTGGGCTTTTCTTCCCACGGATAAACCTTATCTGCTTCTCCCTTTACACTTTACGCCATGACACTGTGATACATGATCCCTATTGATCGTTTTATTTTTCCTGTTTTTTCCCCCTTTTTTTTTTATTCTTTTCCTTTTACGATCCCTTTTGATCGAAAACCTAACCCACCTTTTTTTTTTCTCTCCCCCAAAAAGAAAAGCTCTACTTATTAATCTGTCCCGTCTGTGTGCAGCCCAGAACTCGGAACTTGTGAATCTTGTGAATTTTCTGAAGTCCTCTAAACCCAACTTCACCCCCGTTGCTTTCTGCGCATTTTTGTTTTCAGATTCGTTTCCTGCGTGGGCGTGAGGTAGAAAGATAACCATTTACCTCAAAGTTACGAAGGGAAAACATCGAATCTTGTGAACTTTTCGAAGTCCTCTCCCCACCCCCTGGGAAAAGATTTTCCCCATAAATTTCTTTATAATCGTAATCTATACCGTGTGAAAGGTATTTATATAAAACTAGCAGTATCGCCCGGCGTTGCTCGGGTTTGTAAGGGAAATAACTATATAAGCATTTTTAGAGAGTTATAGCAAAAAAATGCATTAAAAATGGAATAAAAAATGATGATCATTTTTTTTTTAAATCGTTGACTCAGTGTCTTCAAGCCATGAAGTCGTTGTTCTAAAAGAACGCTGGTCTCCTTGACAACGCTTTACGACGTTGATTTCCTTACATTCCCTTCCCCACAGCTTCACGAGGGAGGGAAGAAGGGGGAGAAGCAAACAGGTGCAGGTGTGACCGTGGACGCCATCGACACACGAAAAATTATGCATTAAAATGGAATAAAAAATGATGTTAAATTATTTTTAAAATCGTAGACTCATCGTAGACGCGCGCTAATAGCCAGACGGGCTCGATATGAATCACGACTATAAGATACCCGAATTTGGTTAAACTGCACCGCAAAATGTGGGAGTAGTTAGGAATCTAAATCGAAGGGGACAGACACTCACACAACTACAGTTTTATATATATAGATTTCATTAAGAAAAAAACCCATTTTCCTAAAAGTTATGAGGGAAAAACATTGGATCTTGTGGATTTTCCGAAGGCCTCCCCCCATCCCGTTGCTATCCGGGCATTTTTGTTTTCATATTCATTTCCTACACCTTTTTTTACACCCGTTGCACAATTTTTTTTTTCGATTTTGTTTCTGGGTAATAATATCAACATTAACCAACATATGGATGTATGTGTGTGTATATATATATATATAATATATATATATATATATATGTGTGTGTGTGTGTGTGTGTGTGTGAAAAATCCACCAGAATGGACGAAAGCGCTAAAATATGATATATGATATAAGTTATATGATGTATAAAAACATGTAATATACAAATAAATATCTGTAAATATAAAACATCCGAATTTCTGAGTACCTCATTTCTTCTAATATAAAATACTTGTACATCATCTCCAAACCTTCTGGTATATTTTTTTCTCTCTCCTTGTTTTTTCTGTAGAAGAGCGTAGGCTCGAAACGTAAACGACTTTTTCTATTCCTGAGCGTTATACTAATACATCTGTTTGTTTTGTACACCACCTGTCTTCGTCTTTTGATTTTTTCGTAAACTCTCCCAATATATATATATATATATATATATATATATATATATATATATACTAGCAGTATCGCCCGGCGTTGCTCGGGTTTGTAAGGAAATAACTATATAAGCATTTTTAGAGAGTTACTTCCCTTATAGATGCCAATTCGGGCTTTCTTAGCCATTTCTGTTTTGGTGTCTTCAAGCCACGAAGTCGTTGTTCTAAAAGAACGCTGGTCTCCTTGACAACGCTTTACGACGTTGATTTCCTTACACTCCCTTCCCCACAGCTTCACGAGGGAGGGAAGAAGGGGGAGAAGCAAACAGGTGCAGGTGTGACCGTGGACGCCATCGACACACGAAAAATTATGCATTAAAATGGAATAAAAAATGATGTTAAATTATTTTTAAAATCGTAGACTCATCGTAGACGCGCGCTAATAGCCAGACGGGCTCGATATGAATCACGACTATAAGATACCCGAATTTGGTTAAACTGCACCGCAAAATGTGGGAGTAGTTAGGAATCTAAATCGAAGGGGACAGACACTCACACAACTACAGTTTTATATATATAGATTTCATTAAGAAAAAAACCCATTTTCCTAAAAGTTATGAGGGAAAAACATTGGATCTTGTGGATTTTCCGAAGGCCTCCCCCCATCCCGTTGCTATCCGGGCATTTTTGTTTTCATATTCATTTCCTACACCTTTTTTTACACCCGTTGCACAATTTTTTTTTTCGATTTTGTTTCTGGGTAATAATATCAACATTAACCAACATATGGATGTATGTGTGTGTATATATATATATATATATATATATATGTGTGTGTGTGTGTGTGTGTGTGAAAAATCCACCAGAATGGACGAAAGCGCTAAAATATGATATATGATATAAGTTATATGATGTATAAAAACATGTAATATACAAATAAATATCTGTAAATATAAAACATCCGAATTTCTGAGTACCTCATTTCTTCTAATATAAAATACTTGTACATCATCTCCAAACCTTCTGGTATATTTTTTTCTCTCTCCTTGTTTTTTCTGTAGAAGAGCGTAGGCTCGAAACGTAAACGACTTTTTCTATTCCTGAGCGTTATACTAATACATCTGTTTGTTTTGTACACCACCTGTCTTCGTCTTTTGATTTTTTCGTAAACTCTCCCAATATATATATATATATATATATATATATATATATATATATATATACTAGCAGTATCGCCCGGCGTTGCTCGGGTTTGTAAGGGAAATAACTATATAAGCATTTTTAGAGAGTTACTTCCCTTATAGATGCCAATTCGGGCTTTCTTAGCCATTTCTGTTTTGGTGTCTTCAAGCCACGAAGTCGTTGTTCTAAAAGAACGCTGGTCTCCTTGACAACGCTTTACGACGTTGATTTCCTTACACTCCCTTCCCCACAGCTTCACGAGGGAGGGAAGAAGGGGGAGAAGCAAACAGGTGCAGGTGTGACCATGGACGCCAACTCCGTCGCCATCGACACACGAAAAATTATGCATTAAAATGGAATAAAAAATGATGTTAAATTATTTTTAAAATCGTAGACTCATCGTAGACGCGCGCTAATACTCAGACGGGCTCGATATGAATCACGACTATAAGATACCCGAATTTGGTTAAACTGCACCGCAAAATGTGGGAGTAGTTAGGAATCTAAATCGAAGGGGACAGACACTCACACAACTACAGTTTTATATATGTAGTTGTGTGAGTCTCTGTCCCCTTCGATTTAGATTCCTAACTACTCCCACATTTTGCGGTGCAGTTTAACCAAATTCGGGTATCTTATAGTCGTGATTCATATCGAGCCTGTCTGAGTATTAGCGCGCGCGTCTACGATGAGTCTACGATTTTAAAAATAATTTAACATCATTTTTTATTCCATTTTAATGCATAATTTTTCGTGTGTCGATGGCGGCGGAGTTGGCGTCCATGGTCACACCTGCACCTGTTTGCTTCTCCCCCTTCTTCCCTCCCTCGTGAAGCTGTGGGGAAGGGAGTGTAAGGAAATCAACGTCGTAAAGCGTTGTCAAGGAGACCAGCGTTCTTTTAGAACCACGACTTCGTGGCTTGAAGACACCAAAACAGAAATGGCTAAGAAAGCCCGAATTGGCATCTATAAGGGAAGTAACTCTCTAAAAATGCTTATATAGTTATTTCCCTTACAAACCCGAGCAATGCCGGGCGATACTGCTAGTATATATATATAATTTCAATACGGAGCAAACAATTCACGAAAAATAATTTGCAAACGAACGGCTGATTTCTGTAATTATTAATCAGTGTTTTTTGTTTTTGGGGGGGGGGGCCATTTAAATAAGAGTTTTGACTGTTATTTCCAGCGGGTAGGCATATTATGTCCTTAATAATAAGGGTAGAAATTGATATTAATTAATTAAAACCAGTGGCTTAGCATATTTTTAAAAATCCGAAAATTAAAAATTGTGTTACATACAAAATAAAGAATAATGACCACTAAAGTGGACACCTAATATGCTAAACATAGACGTCAAATCGCCATTACCACGAAGAGTGTGTTCTCAAGAAAAATTCGTGGTAATGGCGATTTGACGTCTATGTTTAGCACATTAGGTGTCCACTTTAGTGGTCATTCCTTTTGTGTGTGTGTGTGTATATATATATATATATATTATATATATATATATATATATATATATATATATATATGTGTGTGTGTGTGTGTGTGTGTATGTATATGTATTATTAAAAAGCAGCAGAAATAATACAAAAAGCTGTTACTCAGAGTTTCACGTTCCCGTTCGTCGGACAGTTTTGTTTAGAAATTGTCCGACGACCGGGAATGTGAAACTCTGAGTAACAGCTTTTTGTTATATTTCTACTGCTTTTAAATAAAGCATATTACTATACCTCTGGTATACGAGTACTATCCCCCCACCTTGTTTCGCATGTATGTGATTACTCTGGTATGTATATATTATGTGTGTGTGTGTGTATGTCTATATATATATATATTACTCTTTTACTTGTTTCAGTCATTTGACTGCGGCCATGCTGGAGCACCGCCTTTAGTCGAGCAAATCGACTTATTTTTTGTAAGCCTAGTACTTATTCTATCGGTCTCTTTTGCCGAACCGCTAAGTTACGGGGGCGTAAACACACCAGCATCGGTTGTCAAGCGATGTTAGTGGACAAACACAGACACACGAACACACACACACACACACACACACACACCCATATATATACATACATATATACGGCAGGCCTCTTTTCAGTTTCCGTCTATCAAATCCACTCACAAGGCTTTGGTCGGCCCGAGGCTATAGTAGAAGACACTTGCCCAAGGTACCACGCAGTGGGACTGAACCCGTAAGCAAGCTACTTACCACCCAGCCACTCCTGCGCCTCTGTGTGTGTGTATCTGTATTTGACGATATTACGTTAACTAAAAATAGTGATGGGGATTTCCCAAGCACAACAACACGCACACGATTTCACTTCCTCAAAAATGTGAATAAAAATCGTACCAAAAACTTCTACGTACTGTCGAGTAAGTTTACTACTGTTTCTTTACATCTCATTTTTGTACAATTTGTACAGCTGTTGTTGTTAACACGCTTCTTTTCGCCTAAAATTTGGAAGAATTTCCTTTTTATGATTTTTGTTTACAATTGAAATATTGCTTGCATGATGTAACCGGTTTATATAGATTCTTTTTGACATCACGGTGTCGGCCAGACTATCGGTTGTTGCTATATCTCACTGGTCACAAAGCGATTCATTTTCTTTCTTGACAGTACTCTTCTTTTCAACCCCTATCGTCTGCGAAGCGTTCTGAGTGGTCATTTCCGATCTCTTGGATACCATTCGGCAACTTCTCTGATTAAATGATGAAAGCAAGCTCGCGGACGTCGGACTTCGGAAATACCAACAAGTTGTAATTTTTCTAATTTGACGAGGATTTCTCAGATTTGTTTTCACGGTGCCTTTGAATATGCAGGGCTAATGCAGAATCGGGTAAGACTTCCGCCCCCCTCCAACCACCCTTTAAAAAAAATAATTGTTTTTTTCGGCTACGGGGAACATGAATCTGCGAAAAATTAGGCAAAAATCGATATTTCTAAATTACCACCCCACCCCCATTTCCTTCATTTTTAACTTTTTTACTCTCTTTACTCTTTTACTTGTTTCGGTCATTTGACTGCGGCCATGCTGGAGCACCGCCCCTAATCGAGCAACTCGACCCCGGGACTTATTCTTTTTGTAAGCCCAGTACTTATGCTATCGGTCTCTTTTGTCGAACCGCTAAGTGACGGGGACGTAAACACACCAGCACCGGTTGTCAAGCAATGCTAGAGGGACAAACACAGACACACAAACACATACACACACATACATATATATATATATATAATATATACGACAGGCTTCTTACAGTTTCCGTCTACCAAATCCACTCACAAAGCTTTGGTCGGCCCGAGGCTATAGTAGAAGACACTTGCCCAAGACACTGAACCTGGAACCATGTGGTTGGTTAGCAAGCTACTTACCACACAACCACTTTTAATATGCGGAAAAATACGGAGATTATGATTCTGAAAAAAAATTTCAAAAAATCTTTGTAAAATTTTTTTTTTCTAGATATGCAGAAAATCATGATTCGGACAAAAATTTTAAAACATTTCTGTACTTACGGTTAGGATTAGGGTTTTAGAGTTTTGGGGTTTTAGGGTTAGGGTTAGGGTTTTAGGGTTAGGGTTGGGGAAAAAAGTCAATATCATGATTCAGACAAAAATTTCAAAACATTTCTGTACTCACGGTTAGGGTTAGGGTTTTAGGGTTAGTGTTGGGGAAAAAAAGTCAAAATTGAAGAAGTTAGGGAAAAAGGAGGAAAAAATTTCACAATGCCGATTTTTGACAATTTTCCAGAACCTCCATATCCCAAAACGGGAATTTTTGGCAAAAAAAAATTACAAAATTAAACAAATTTGGGTGAAAATAGGTGGGGATGAGCAGAAGTCTTTCCCAGAATCACTCCTCACCTTGAAAATGCATTCTACATTAATTCACATATTTGTTTTCTTGTGATTTACCTTACCTTTATTTCGCATTGTTTTTGGCCTTACCCATGATCTTTTATACAATATTTTTTTTAAAGTTTTTTTTCGGTTTCCTACGTTTTAGATGTCGGTGATTACAAATATACAAAAATATAAAACATGTTTTCAAATCCCGCCCCGTCACCCTTAATTTAGAATTTTGAACTTTTTTCGAAATTTTTTTAAAACCGCCTTTTCCAAATTTAAAATCCCCAACTCAACCTCCCCTTTCCCAAAATTTTTAATTTTTCAACTTTCACCACCACCCACTTCAGGGTATATATATATATATATATATATATATATATATATACACAGATAGATAGATAGATTGATAGATATGAATACAATGATCCCTCGCTACTTCACAGTTCAACTACCACGGATTCATGACTTCACGGATTTTAAAAATATATATATATATATTTATGAACACCTAACATTTTTCATTAAATCTATTAAAATATTAATAATAAATATTATTTCCTAGAAACAACAAAACCAGAGTAAAATAGCAAAAAAGCATATACAGAGGTATTTGAACTTAAGACGGGCTGTGATTGGTGCAATGGAAAGAGACAACGAACCACAGCTTTGTATTTTGTAATCTGGCCTGTGTAACGGTAACAATCTTTATTTTTAAAAATTTAAAGTGTTATTGCTTAACAGTTGTCCTTGTTATTAATAGACTATTGTAATGGGTGGGTTGTTAACAGTACAGGGAGGGTTTTAAAAGTCCAAATACACGTTAAATAAGTACTGTAAATATGGTGTCCCTACTTCGCAGAAATTCAGTTAGCGCGGCCATTCTCGGAACCAATCTACCGCGATAAATGAGGGATCACTGTAAACGAATAGGCAGACAAATAAATAAATGGATGAAAAAGTTCAAAGTTTAAAATTGGGAGAGGGGTGAAATTTCAACCTGTTATTAAACTTTATAACATTAATTATTAAACATACTAGCTGGCACCATGCCATCAAAAATGACGGCTAATTTCAATATTTTATATATAAATTAGCAGAGATACTCGGCTTTGCTCGGGATTAAAATGGCATAATTTTTTTAGTGTTTTAGTTTCAGTTGTGTAACTGCGACTATGCAGGAGCACTGCCTTTGGTCGAAAAAATCGACCACAGGATTTGTAAGCCTAGTACTTACTCTATCAGTGTCTTTTGCCAAACCACTAAGTTATGGGAGCATAAACACAGCAATATCAGTTGTCCAGCAATGGTGGGGGTACAAACACACACACACACAAATATACACATATATACGAGTCTTCTTTCTACACACATATATGTATATATACATATATATATACACACACACACACACACATATATATATATATACACATGCACACACATATATATATGCATATATACATACATATATATACATAAATATACATATATATATATAATATATATAAATATATACATACATATAAGTACATACCTACATATATATGTATATATACATGCATAAATGGGTACAGGACATCAAAAAAAACATTGAACACAATGAGAAACGAAAACATAAAAGCAAAAACATAGAAATGAACTTTTTTCAAACAACGAAAAAAAAAAACAAAGAAGCAAGACATACAACAGTTGTCTTCAGTTGTCTCTGTTTCATCTATATATATAGTGGCTTCATGCAGGCATAGTGTGAATTTAATCCTCAATCACCAAATTTCATGTAACAGTTCAACAGCACTTTTCTCATGATAAAACAACAGTTTTTCTGTGAGTGACAGCAGTTACATTTGCCAGATGCCTTCGCCAAGCAGAATAATGTCTTTGCCACTTGACCCTTCTAACCTCTTCTAGGCCACCAAAAGCTAGACTAGAGATAACAGACTTCCAACGAAATCTATTGTTCTCAACAACATGTCTATCCTTCTAGATGGTTTTGGATAGTTATAAATACTAGAATTTGGTGAGGCAAAATCAGTTAGTGAGAGCAAAAGTTAGTGAACGGACAACTAGAGTCATGGCCACAAGCAGGCAGCCACTAAAGACAAACAGCCAGAAGGAGAAAGAAAGTTAGAATCAGTAGCTATGAGACACAACTTCCCTCAACTCTCTCACTCTCACTGGCTCACATTCTTTTCTCTAGAACTTTACCCCATCTCTATATGTAGGTTACTACTACACAGCGAAGAGAACACAAACACCAACTATACAAGGAGTGAACTTCCTTTATCTCACATGTCCTTCCATTTATATTATATCCCACACCCGCTTGTTGAGATATGGCACTATATCAAATAACTATAAATAAATATTTCTTTACAACTTCGATCACTGTTCTTCTTCCATCTTGCGCATCTGCAACAGCAACACCCGATACAATTGCTAACTGCCAACTCCAACATATATCATAATGCAAACTGTTACACTGATGACCACTGATTCCACCTTAACCAACCAATAGCAATACTGTCACATACAATTGGTGACCCTGACTAGAAAGAACTACTTTCTTTTGATATGACAAGAGCCATTATATATTGTTACAACTACCATAACAGGCATCGATTACACTGGTGACCCTGTCTAAAAACAAGTGCTACATTCTAATGCTACAAGTCGCTGCATTTTGCTGACTTCAAACTAAAGAACTATAGTTTTCATCTCAACAGTTGCTAAACTAGAGAAAAAGAATAACAACCTTTATTACCACCAAGATGCAACTTCGTTCCACTTCTTACAGAACACGCAACAGAAAGCACTATACTGTGATGCAAACTGCAATTAACTTCACTACAACGCAACCCTGCCAATGCACAAAGAATTCGCTAACCATGGAACCCTGATTTAACTGGAAGAAAATGCAAAAGCCCACACATGCATCCTTTTCGGCTCACACATGCTTTTCATCTCATCCCGATGTACAGACCCTGCATTTTCTGCGAACTTTTGCACATATATAAAACTCTCATATAAACTTTCAACAACTCTTTTTCTTTGCATGCACATTTTTTTTTCACTTTCCATAGTAGACTTTTAACAAAGGACACTATTTTCAGCTAAGATTGCCAACTTTTGTTTACTCATTTCTGTACCATTCATTTCTTTTGCTGCACCACACAATGCTAAAACTGTCACATTCATGCAGCACAACATGCCTTTCTCGCTTGTCTTCAAGCTCCCTACACCCTTACAGACACTACTCGCCTCTGTAAGACCCTAGGCTGGTCACATATACATAGAGAAAGTTGTTCGTCCCTTACAATGTGCCAGCATGCCACACTTTTGCTCCTGCACATTCAAGGCATTTACTACCTCAACCATTGGCATATTCAACACTGTATTTGTTATCACTGCATTAACATACTACTTCAGCTATGAGCCCTTTTGCACAACCACACACACCTCTATTATGCCTACTGCCTTGTTTTTCAACACATCTGTGCCAGCTCAGCTCAGCTCTTTTCCCTACTTGATGCACGTCAGATGGTCACATGCCCTGCGCTCATGTTTAGACATAATTTCCCTCTGTTAGACCCCTGTTTGGTCACATAATGAAGAAAATTACCTGTCTTGCACATCACTCCAGCATACTGCACTGTTTTTCTTGCTAACTTCAGCAATTATCCATGACAACAGTACCAGACACATTTCACTTCTGAAAAACCTTCAAGGCATTTCACACACTGCAATCCTGCAGGAAGATCTTCAATATCATGGAATGAGAATAAACTCACTCACTCGCCTGGGCTTATTTTACAGTGAATTTTCATACGTGCACCTGTACTCACGTATACACCCCCACGTGCTTGCAAGCACTAACTCATTTTCCGTACTGCACAGTTACTGACTGCACACATTTTTGCATGCAAAGCAACATCACTATTCAGACTTATCCGATCAGAAAATTGTCCCGCATACACTTCAATGATCCTCTCTCCTGATATGCAAAATTTTTCTTCAGCCATGCATTTCTTTCAATCACTCATTTCCTTTTTCTGGAACCTCTCTGGAGGGGGAGTGATGTAGTGGCTTCATGCAGGCATGGCATGGATTTGATCCTCAATCACCAAATTTCACTTAAAAGTTCAACAGCACTTTTCTCATGGTAAAACAACAGTTTCTCTGTGAAGGACAGCAGTTATATTTTCCAGATGCCTTTGCTAAGTAGAATAATGTCTTTACCACTTGACCCTTCTCACCTCTTGTAGGCCACCAAAAGCTAGAATAGAGATAACAGACCTCCAACAAAATCTATTGTTCTCAACAACATGTCTATCCTTCTAGCTGGTTTTGGATAGTTATAAATACTAGAATTTGGTGAGGCAAAATCAGTTAGTGAGAGCAAAAGTTAGTGAACGGACAACTAGAGTCATGGCCACAAGCAGACAGCCACTAAAGACAAACAGCCAGAAGGAGAAAGAAAGTTAGAATCAGTAGCTATGAGACACAACTTCCCTCAACTCTCTCACTCTCACTGGCTCACATTCTTTTCTCTAGAACTTTACTCTATCTCTATATGTAGGTTACTACTACACAGCGAAGAGAACACAAACACCAACTATACAAGAAGTTAACTTCCTTTATCTCACATACCCTACCACTTATATTATATCCCACACCCGCTTGTTGAGGTATGGCACTATATCAAGTAACGATAAATAAATATTTCTTTACAACTTCAATCACTGTTCTTCTTCCATCTGCAACAGCAACACCCAATACAATCGCTAACTTCCAACTCCAACACATATCATAATGCAAACTGTTACACTGGCAACCAACACCTTAATACATATATATACACACATACTTACATAGATATATATGATGATGATGATGATGAGATATATATATATATATATATATATATATATACATACATATATATATACAGTAAATGAAGTATAAGGATTTCGGTCCTCACCTCCTTTATATTCTTTTATTTATTTGTTTCAGTCATTTGACTGTGGCCATGCTGGACCACTGCTTTTAGTCAAACAAGAACTTATTCTTTGTAAGCCTAGAACTTATTCTATCGGTCTCTTTTGCCGAACTGCTTAGTTACAGGGACGTAAATACACCAGCATCGGTTGTCAAGTGATGGTGAGGAGAGAAACACAGATACCCAAACACACACATATATATATAGATGACAGGCTCATTTCAGTTTTCCATCTACCAGATCCACTCACAAGGCTTTGGTCGACCGAAGGCTAGCGTAGAAGACACTTGCTACGCAGTGGGACTGAACCCAAAACCATGTGGTTGGTAAGCAAGCTACTTACTACACAGCCACTCCTACACATACATAGATATGTATATATACATATATATATACACACACACACACACACATATATATATATATATATATATATACACACATATATGCATACATATATATAAATATATACAAAATAAGCAACAGGATATCAAGAAGTAAGTGATGCAGTACGGCTATTTCAAGTGGCTCTATTTAATTGAACAATGCAATCATTACATCAATTTAAATGCAGGGCTATCATCAGCTGCTCAAATAAATAGAATTTCAATCAGTTGGACACATTAATATAATTTTACTCAAATACTTTAACAGAGCAAGAAGATGGAAGAAATTCATGTTGTTGCTATAGTAGCTAAGAATATACTACACTTCCAAGAAAAGCATGAAGCTTACTTGGGTCATAACTTGTAAAGGATTGTGGTTCATTTCAGATTTATTTGTCTTTTATCAACTACTAAATCTAAAACTAAAGGACTGTGTCTGTTTGGAATGCATGGCAAGAGTGAGTTGACAGCCCATGGCTAGGTATGGTCATAAATATTATCAAGATATTAGGTGTAGTAAATTGGGTATAAAATAACTGTCTATAAAGGAAGCTGGGTAAGGGAAGACCCTAAATCATAATGTTAATTACCAGTTAAAGGGGCAAGACACTAATAAAACCTATGATGTTAATACAGAGGAAACTTTATCATGGGGTACTATGGGTGATCATTTATAAACAATACTGTTATGTTGTATAAAGATAAAATTTAAGATTCTCAAAAATGATATCACCAAAATAGGTAAAATGTGTATATATACATATCAATTTTCAACCTTAAAAAGAAAGATTACATAGAATCAGTTTAATATTCATTCATGTACTTAATTGTATGCTTATTCAGTGGTTTCGATAAAGACTGCTCTGGGCATTTACTTATGGAATACTGGAAAGATAAACATGCTATGTATGTAGTAATTATAAACCAAGAATCAGAGAAATAAAGATGTGTACAGATACATGCACATATTTCTCTATGTGCACACATACACAAATATTTATACAATTATATGGATATAGTATAACCATCTCGCATAGACTTAAGTAACTAAAAAGTATCTATTTACAAACAAGAAATATAACAATTTATAAGGGATAAGGTGTTAATAGGTTATGCATATATACACATATACAAATATTTATATGTTTATATGGATATAGTATAACCATTTCACATAGACCTAGTAGCTGAAAAATCTCTAAGAACAGTAACAATTTTAAGGGTTAATAAAATAAAATAAGAATTTATAGAAAATGATAAGAAATATATATAACTTACATTTAAAGAGACGGTATTAAAATTTGAGGTAGGGAAGAGATAAAGGAAACCCTAAGAGAAGAGGTAGTAGGTCTGGGAGAAGTATGGGCAGTTGGAGGTATTCCAACTGAAGATATTTTTTTAAGTTGCAATGTTACAGGTACTATTACACCTATGATTTTATAGTTTCTCGTGGGTATATAATTAGGAGAATTACATAAAAGCCATTACAAATATACATAATA
>NC_042998.1:170585621-170605621 GCF_006345805.1 Octopus sinensis
TGAATATCTTAAAATTCAAGGAGAAACACAATCTTATTAACAAAAGGTCAGAGTTCAAACCATCCTGTATACACCAACTTATTAATACTTTCAAATACTACAAAGCTTAGGCTATTGTACCAGCTCCCCCATGCAATTTCCCCCCACCCGGTGCAACCTGTCGGCTCCAGCGCATCCCGTTTTCCTATATATACACATTTTGTCTCCCATATATGTTTTTTCTTCTCCTACACCTACATTCTTCCTATCTAGATTTTTTGTTTCCCTATATCTATACCTTTTCTCATTTCTAACTCTGATGTTGAGCGCACACCACCAAACCCCGCTTCCCACCCTTCCAATTTTCAGTTCCCCCCGCCCGCCCCTACGTGGTCACCTTTAGCACACACCTTTAACTTTACACTTCCAACCACCTTTTATTTTTACCTTCATCTCATGTTAAGCTTTACGCGATTATATTTTTATTTTATTTTATCCTATTTTATTTTGCTTTACCTTTATTCTTATTTTTATTTTCATTCTTTATTTTAATTTTTATAGTTTTTATAATTTTATTTTCATTCTTTATTTTAATTTTTATAGTTTTTATAATTTTTATACTTCATTTCTAATTTTTATACATCTTTTAATATCTTATTTCTATACCTGTATGTGTGGGCATCTGTGTATGTGTATGTAAGGGTATGCGCACACGCGCGTATAGACACACAGATGTGTGTGTGTGTGTGCGTGTGGATACGTGCGCGTGGGTCCGTGTGTATGTATGTATGCACACGTGGGTGTGCATGTATGCACACATATATGTGCGTGTGTGGGTATGGGTGTGAGTGTATATATATACGTGTGTGTATGTATATGTGTATGTATGTATATGTATACATGTGCATATATATGTGTATGTGTATATATATATATGTATATACGTATGCGTGTGTATATGTATATGTACATGTATATTGTCCGTGTATATATATGCATATTCTGTTGTGTGTATATATATATGCGCATGTGTGTGTATGTATATGTGTATCTGTATATGTTTACATGTGAGTACGTATGTACGCTTATATGCTTGTGGCTGGGTATGCGTGCATATATGTGCGCGTGTATATGGGTGTATGTATCCATACGGGTACGTATGTACAAGATGACCACTTAATACATTACGAAGAACTAGAGGAACTAGATAAGCTGCTCAACAACTCTGATTTACAATACACTAAGTCCCCAGACGCCCCTGTTGATTTATGACACCCAAGACTTCTACAACCAGAATTTGTCATTTCCCTGACCACCATGTTTGGTCCGTAACTACTATATATCCCTTATCCTTATATTCTTTTACATTTTTTATTATTTTTATTTCTATTTTTATTTTTATAACTTTATACCTTTATATTCATTTATATTTTTTTTATATCTCTTTATATCTTTATACTCTACATTTTTATATTTTTCTATACTTACACTTTTTATATATTTTTTATCCTTCGTCCTGAATTCTCGCCCCTCCATCTTTATCTCTATTTACTCTTATTACCAGGTTCCTTCACGTCTGTCTGCATTTATATATTTATATATGTATATATTTATTTATTAGTTTATTTACATTACTTCAACATCCAAATTTCCTCATTCTACATTGAGAGAAGAACGAGATGGACGCTTCATTTTTATGCTGTTGCCGCATTATGTCGTACGCGAATGAGAGGATTTGCATCCCCAACCAAGAATTTTTGATGTAATACATGTCCTTGTGGAAGTTGTTGTGCGCGGCTGAAGAAGGCCACAGACATACATTATGCATTGTTATAAATCCGTCTAATAAAGGCCCGAAACATATGTACCGCTGAATCCTTGGCATCATGTTTTTATTTTGATTAATTTACTCCATATATACAGATAGATAGATAGATAGATAGACAGACAGATTGATAGATGAGGTTAGCTGAGTTAGAGGTTAAAATAACTGTCTAAGGGATAGAAGTATCCATTACACTACCGGTATATTACCTATGTTTAACCATGGGTATACATATGCAAGCATATTATGCTCATAAATTATGGGTAAAGACAAGGATAGACATGAGTTTTTCAAGAATCAAAATTTAAAGAAAACAGAAAATAGAGAAATATTGATGAACAACATTTGACTTATATCAATTATTATTTATCAGTTCAATACAAATAGATTGCATCCCATCTAACAGCTGTTTCTGCTTCCAATGTTGTATGGTATTGCCATTAATATGCTAAAAATATTTATTATATTTGTTAATAAAACTGATCTGAAACATGGAGCTTCATCAGAGTGAAGAATAAATAAAGAAGAAGAGCATAGAGAAGAAAAAGGGAAAAATTGGATCTGGTTGTAATCATATCATTTTGCTAATGGCTGTTAGATGGGATGCAGTCTATTTGTATTGAATTAATAAATAATAGTTGATGTAAGTCAGTTGTTGTTCAATATTTCTTCATTTTCTGTTTTCTTTATATATATATAGCAAAGCTGTGCAGATAATACCAGACTGACTCGGTGCTTCAACTTAAATACCTAATTCAACTGAATCTTAATTATATATATATATATATACATACATGTGATGATATTTACATACATGTGTGTGGATAATAGATCTTGGAGCAGTCCTTTAGGTGGCCAAATCCCATCACACTGCCCAACTCATGCCAGCATGGAAAACAAATGTTAAGTGATGATGTAATAAGCAAAAACAAGAAAAACAATATTGGCCTCAATAATGTGTCATCAGTTGCAACTGTTGTAAGCAATCATATTATGGATAAGCTGTTCTGTTTACCAGCTTGTATCAGCATGATGCAATGGAGGTTAAACTAACCAAGATGACAACAGAAAATAAAGTAAAACTATTCAATCACATGAGCTTTGATTAGACTTATAAATTGTTATTTATAAATATTATTCATACATCTCTTTTTACTTTGTAGTTTATAAATATATATATATATATATATATATTATATATATATATATATATATATATATATAAATAGATGAGTGTATTTTTACCTTGTTAACAATTAACACGGAAAAATAAATAAATAGTTACCAGGGCAGCAAAAATCTCACAAGTAAAGATGTATTGACGAGTTTCGTTTTTTTCACTTTCCCGAAGAGAAGATTGCATTGTTTATACCATTTATTCTTTTGAATAGTATCAGTGGAATTTTCGAAACATGTGTAGAAAGTAAAAATACTTGTTTAAACCTGCGTTAACTCCATTTTTTATTCATATATATATATATGTATGTATGTATATATATATATATACCCAGGTCTATTCCCCAATCTTTTTAGGAGCAGGTAGTCACAACAAGACACACACCAGGCATTCCATTCATTTCCCAGCTCAATGAGGCAAGCCCCATCCTATGCTCAGGGCAAGTCATAGGACGCAACCACTAATATCAGCAGCAGGGCCCAACAACATATGATGGTTTACCCCTTTGAGCAACATCAAATTCACTTATCCGTCCACAAACACTCTCCAAGCTTTCCTATCATTTATAAGCTCTCTTGCTTCTCTCACTCCAACACCTCTAACCACCAAAGCTTTACTCACTCCATCTATTCACACAAACCAAGGTCTGCTTCTGGTTCTGCTGCTTACTACTTCTGCCTTCATCATCGTCCTTACCATCCACTCCTCATCCATCCTTTCCATGTGGCCAAACCACCTCAACATTCATGTATCCATTTTGGTTGTTAGTTTTTCTTTCATTCCTGCTTGCCTTTGCGCCTTCTCATTCCTCATCCTGTCCATCCATGTCACACCAACCATAGCCCTCAAACATCTCATTTTAAACACATCTAGTCACCTCCTTTCCACCTGTCTCAACCCCAACGTCTCTGCACCATATAACAGTGTTGTCACAATCATACACACCTCTTTTCACTTTCATACTTAACCTTTTATCTCTCAGCATACCTTTCACAACTCCGACTATCTTACTCCCCTCTCTCACTCTATATCCTTCTTCATCAGCCAACCCCCATCCACCATCACATGGGCTCCCAGATACTTAAAAACAATCACCTCCTCTAACATATACAGCCATGGAGACATCACACAACACTGTCTTAACCACACCTTCACATCAAACCACTCACTCACTTCACCACCCACCATAACACACACTCTACTTTCTCTATAAAAACTATGTACCACTCTCAACAATCTACCATCTACTCCATACAACTGCAACGCCTGCCATATTGCATCCCACATGGTCATATGCCTTCTCTAGGTCCATAAAGGCCCAATACAAAATTTATACAACTTCATTCTGAAAAAAATTTCAAATATATTATTATATTTTTGTCATTTCAGTCACTGAATACAAATAAATATCAATAATACTGAAAGAAAGTAATGGAAAATCTGAAGACACCTCCAGGGGACCTATGTTATGAAATAGAAAGATTGTTGACATTCTCTGAAAATATTCATCCAACATTAACAGCTATAGAGCTTGCTGCAAATGGTTATTATTATGATAGCACAGAAGGAAAAATAATGTGCTTTTTCTGTGAATCTGTACTGGAATTTTCAGATTCCACATTTAAACATAAATATTCATGTAGACATAAAGATGACAATTGTCCAGTTTATTTACATGATGATACAAAAAGTGAAAATGTTATTAGTTCAAATAAAAATGAAATACTCAACATGCAAAAAAGACTGGACACCTTTGAAAACTGGAACCCAAGTGTCCCAGTAGCACCCACTGATCTTGCAAAGAATGGATTTTATTACCTAGGTTATAGAAATATTGTTAAATGTGCATACTGCTCTGTCCATCTCTACAAATGGAAAGAAAATTATGATGTCTATGAAGAACACACACGTTTAAATCCAGAATGTCCAATTTTAAGATATCTTAGAAAAATGGATTTAGAATATGAGCAGAATCTCCAAAAAAGTTTTGTCAAATGGCCAACACATCACCCATTAAAAGCTAAAGATTTGGTAGCTAATGGATTCTACTACAAGGGACCTGCAGATAATGTCTGTTGTATTTTTTGCAAATGTGAAATCAACAATTGGAAAGCCAGTGATAATATTAAAGAAAAACATAGGTCAATTTCTCCAAACTGCCCTTTCTTGTGTGAGAAATTGATAGGTAATGTACCAACATCAAATCAGAGTAATAAATTTGACTCTCCAGTACATCCACATTTTACCTCATTAAGTGAACGCCTTAAAACATTTTCTTCATGGCCAAAGAATAAAAGTCAAAAACCTGAGTCTTTAGCAGATGCTGGGTTCTTTCATAATGGTAAATACATACAATATATATATATATATCTTTGGTTAATCTCTTTCATTGTATTATTTCCAATTTCCATACCTGCACATATAGCATGGTTTTGAAAATTGGTTCTTTACATATTGTTAGAGACAGCTGGGTAAACTAAGGTAAGCAAAGAAAATATACCCTAACTCTATTTTTCAAGGGCCCAATATAATGACTAAGAAAGTTTGAGATTATAATCAGATTAATAACTTTTGAATTACACCTAGCTTGCCTCTGAAAATTTTAAATTACCTCTTATTTTGTAGATTAAATTATTTAAAGAATTATTTAAAACATTAATAGTAAAGATTAGTAAGTAAGATAATACTGAGTAATCATTTTTTGAGTTTATTCATAATGTGTTTTTGATCATTAAAAATTCTATCTTCTGGTGCCATATCTATATATCAAACAGGAAAGAAAGACATTTGCTTTGAAGAGAATTTAAAAGAAAGAAAATGTCAATGATATAGACAGATGTATAATTTCCATTAAAAAAAACAAGGGAAACACTATGTTAGCAGCCTGTGTAACACTTGCTTGTCTGCAACTTTCCTTTCAGTTTTATTCTCTTAAGAAAATAATTAAGAAGTTCAAACTCGTTAAATAGTCCTTTATGCAAAATTGCAATAATTGTTCTGTTGTTACAAATGTTATGTACATACTAACTTCATTTGATTTATGATTAATGGCAGATTCAGCAGAAAATTGGACTGTAGTTAGGTCTCTTTACCTTCTGAATTCTTACACAGTCATATTGAATTTCTTAATTTCTAATTAAATCTTTCAGTTTTGTTTGTTTTAGTTATTTAACCTTCATTTTCTATTGGTTTACAGGTAAGTCTGATACAGTAATTTGTTTTAGCTGTGGTAGAACTTTATGTGATTGGGATGAGGATGAAGAACCATGGCACAAACATGCTCAATACTCTCCAAAATGTACTTTTGTACAGCAGATGAAAGGTTCTAAGTACATCACAGAAGCAAGTGGGAAAAGCAAAGAATTTTCAAATAACCAGGCAAGTTAATAGAAAAAATATCAAAAACAATCAACAACAAAAAATTAATATCTGACAATTCATTTTTCTGATAAATAAACTTTATTAATAGCTAGATTATTCCTACTGCTTGAAGTGTATTGCAACACTTGTTAATTCATACTTATTAATTTCAAGAGTTTTGCTTTCTAAATTGAAACTTAAGAGACTACCAACCTGCCGGAAATTTACTGAGCACCTTTCTGGAACATCTTGTTAATATGACTATAAGAAAAATCAAATGTAAAATGAACAAAGCTTGATCTCCTGTTGTCATTAAAGGTCTTATTCTTTTGTGCAAACATAGCACCAGACAAGATTCAAACCAGGAACCTTAATTTCTGAACTCAGGTAATAATATTGTTGTCCAGTAGGATACAGATGCAACTGACCTATAATCACATGCAAAAATTAAGTGTCTCATAAACTCCTTGTTCCACACATTTGAATGCTCATTTATTCTTCATAGAATGTGAATCTTATGAATTGATAATCTCAGTTGTTTAAAGTTTATTCAGCAACTGTTGTGTTTGATCTTCAAGCATGGACAGATACTATCAGCTATACTTAAGATATGCTACTTACCTAATTTGATAATGCTTGTCAGTATCATCCAAACAACTTCATTTGTTCTGCCATTAATCCTAATTCATATCTGGACTGGTGGAAATGGATGACTAAAAAAATGGTTGCAGATCTTTCTTTCATCACTTGTTCAATTATCATTGTCACCACTGACAATGATAATTAAGTGAAAAATATTTAAAAATTGTGAGTCTTGACCACCAACAAATGGCAGTTGTTGGTACATCAGTTTATCTGCAGCAGTTGCAGAATCTAAAAATGAAATTTTAATGCAAATACAGCACACTATTAATAACTGATTTGCAATTAGCTTGACTTTTCCATCTTTTTCTTGTGATCTCTACAAATATAAGTGATAGATGGAAGTGTGTCAACATGTACTAAATATAGCATACCTTACAATCATATTTGATTAACTTATAACATTTTCATTTTAAAAGGAATTAGAGAATAGTAGTCCAATTGAAAATTACTTGTCTGAACCAACTGAAGGATCAAGTTCTGTGGAAGATGTTACAGCTTTCCCAAACACTCCAGCTTCAGGTAGGAAAAAATACATGTCTATATTCGTAAATTCTGTAAATGTTTTATTTGTGTTATTTACAGCATAAATATTCTGTTCACTAATATTTTCATAGTATTGTAATTTTTCTCTATACCAAACTGAGAAGTCTGATGAAATTTATAGAAACAGATAAATCTTGAATTCCACTGATAATTCACAAAGTATTGTAGTCATATGTGCCACAGTCAGCTGAGTTTAATTCTGGGGAAATGAAGGACAGATTAAAGAAAATTTAGGAAGCCATCATGGTCTGATAAGAATCTCTCTTGCAGCAACCATGACCTTTGCAGATACTTAGCTTGAGGCAGATCCTTGTAGAGAGAAAAATAGAGAATATTTTGATAAAGATACAAGCTAACTCTGAAGTACACTGTTTAAGGATGGTGAAGAGGTTCAGCTTATTATTTTGTTTAAGTGGATGAATCAGTTATATACTTCTATGAAAAATGAAGTAATAAAGTTATTTTGAGTTCTAGATGCCTTAGATGAATTTATTTCTGGATAGGATACTGATCTGTCACAGGTACCATACTGTTTATTCCACATTTCTCACTAAACTTCAATATACTGCTCAGAGAGAAAAAAAAAGAAAAATCTATTGTGAATGTACTCAGTTACTTGGTTAATTTTGTTCATAAAGAAAAGGTCATGTAACAGAGGATGAGGTAATGTTACTCAAATAGTAGAGACAATAAGGTAATGTACTACCTACAGAGGAATCACAACTACAACAGGTGTTTAGCTGTGCTTCTAAGAGAAACAGTTGGGTATTTATGAGATTGTCTAGGAATGTGGTCAAATATTGACTGCTAATCACCTACTCCCAAAAATCTTCAGCAAGCATATTAAATTATAAGCATCACCCAGATAAGATTGTGGATTAGATTTATATTACTTTTAGCTAATATTTTGCTTCTTTAACCAAATAAGGTAATTAGTAAGATCTCTAATAATAGGTTTCATGTGAACACACATACACACACACAGAAGAAACATTTGAAAGATGCTTTTTATGTTCCAGTTATACAACACTGGTATCGGCCACAACTACAGTCTCACTTGGCTTAATGTGTTTTCTCAAACAGAGCATATTGCCAAAGGTCTCAGTCACTTGTCATTGTATCTGTGAGGCCCAACATTCAAAGATCATGCTCCACCTTGTCCCATATCTTCTTCTTCCACATGTTCACTCAACTGTTAGAGTGTGGCACTTCTTCAGACAGCTTTCCTGGTCCATACGCATCACATGTTCATACCAGTGCAGCCATCACTCTTGCACACCACCTCTGATGCCTCTTATGCCCACTTTTCTCTCAAGATCCTTACACTCTGCTGTGCATGCACACTGACATTGCACATCCAGTGGAGCATGCTAGCTTCACTTATGAGTCTATGCATGTCCTCAGCTGATAGAGCCCATGTAGCATGGTTGTTTGCACACAGAGATCATATAGTCTACCTTTCACTCTGGGGAAGAGGCCTTTGTTACCAAGAGAGGTAGGAGCTCTCTGAACTTTGCCTAGACTATTCTTAGTCTAGCATCTACACTCTCAGAGCATCCACTTCCACTGCTGTCTTGGTCACCTAGATAACAGAAGCTATCAACTACTTCTAGCTTTCTCCACTGGCATTTGATGGAGTCTATTTTCTGTACATTTTTAGTGTTTATTGTACCTGTGCACCTTCTACACAAAAACCATTTTCTCTGTTAACCTTCCTCTGATATTGCTGCACCTCTTATGTATCCATAGCTTACACTAGATACATCTTGTGAAGTTTCTACATTCACCTTTTATATAGATCGAACAAGGCCATCTATCTGAAGGGATTTGTGATTTGTCCACTTTCCAATTTACTAAGGCTTTTTGGTTTTTGCTTCTTATTATGAAATTTCTTCTCTAGTTCTGAAAGTTTCTAACAAGTTCATCAACATAGAGGAGCTCCCAAGTGCAGCCCATCTGAAATTCTTCCGTTATTGCCTGGAGGACTATGATGAACAAGAGTGTGTGTGTGTATTCATATACATATGTGTGTGTATATAAACATATGATGGCTTAACTGGCCAAACTTTGAAGTCACTGTCAATAATATTCTTTTTGAAGAATAATAAATTTGTACTCTACAAAAGTAGAGAATAATCCTTCAGATTAATGTAAAATCGTTTTTATTGTAACTGAGCATCAAAACAAACAAACATTAATATACATATATACATACACACACACACACAACACACACATAATGAATGAGGGAAACGGAAAATAGAGTTTGCAAGAATCTTTATTCAACATGATAGTTTCAATCTGTCCATTGAGGGTAGGATACTACACAGCTTATTGTGTCGCATCTACCAGTGTAGAATGTACCTAATGAGATGCACTCTGCACTGGTGGATGCAACACAACAAGCTGTACTATATCCCACCCACAAGGGACAGATGCAGGATGGCTCGAAATGATCACTGTGTTAAATAAAGATTCTTGCAAACTCCATTTTCTGTTACCCTAATTTATTATAAACTCAACAAACACTGCAGAATTCCTGGGGTAGAGTCAGTGACACTTATATCAAAACTGTGGATGACATCAGGTAGCCTAAACAGTGAAAGTGCTTTAATCGGCATACTACCAACCATATACCTAAGGTTCAAATAATTACTTTGAGAGATAGATAGACAGACAGACATGCAGGCAGACAGATATGTATGTATGTATGTACATACATATCCATATATATTGTTTTATTTCAGTTTTATTTAATATCTTTTTTCTATGTTGCATGGGTCAAACAGAATTTGTTGAAGCAGATTTTCCACTGTTTGGTGTGCTTCCTTGTTAATCTTCACCTGTTCCCAAGCAAGGTAATATTTCTCCATGACCACCCATGTTTTCCCAGAATGTTGTAAACAAACAACACTTCTTGCATGAAAGTGATATCCATTTACAACACTTGCACAATGTCGAGACAAGGAGACACAAACACATGTGTAGACACACACATTGAACTTTTATATATATATGTATAATCTATATCTATAAAATATATATATATACATACACATATATATATATCAATTTATATATTCATATATATATATATATATATATATATATATATATATATATTCATATATCACCATGATCACCGTGACCGACCAGGCTATCAGATGTTGCTACACATCGCTGGTCACAATGCGCTTCGCATTGTTTTAGCCTTCAAATGACGCCACCCCACTGGCTAAGCGAGCAGACCATCAGAAGAAAGAACGGGAGAAAGTTGTGGCGAAAGAGTACAGCAGAGATTGCCATCACCCCCTGCCGGAGCCTCGTGGAGCTTTAAGTGTTTACGCTCAATAAACACTCACAATGGGAATTGAAACCGCAATTCTACAACTGCGAGTCTGCTGCCCTAACCACTGGGCCACTGCACCTCCACATATTCATATACACACACACACACACACAATATACTTCCTTCAGTTTCTGTCTACCAAATCTACTCACAAGGCTTTGGTTAGCCTGAGGCTATTGTAGTAGATGCATGTGAACACACACATGCATGCACACACACCTGCAGCCTGGAACTAAGAGAAAAAGAACTTGAACTTAGAATTTTTTTGTAAACATTTGAATTCTTAAATTCAGAACGATTTTCACATAAAGTTTTAATCATTTCCTTTTAAATTTTAGGTATTCTGCCCAAATTTGCAGATTTGAAATTGAATTCATCATTTATGGATACACCTTCAGTTCTAGCTGTTTTATCGATCGGTTATAAACGAAATTTAGTGAAAAGAATAGTGAAAAATAAAATCAAGGAAACAGGTAAATATATTTTTATTTTTATTTAGAGACAAACCTCCAAGTTTTTACTTATAGCTAATAAATCATAAAAATTACAAGTTCATAAGAGCTTTTTGATATTCCTTTAGAATGTTTCACTTTATATGAAAAAACAGTTTTCATATCATAAAATTCTACATTTGTGGAGGAAGAAAGTGGGGCACAAGAACAAGGGACCAGAAGCAAGAAGGGATGTCACTTCAAGAATCAGTTGGTTCAAGACAGCCTCTTCTTTGCCAGAGTATTTTGCAAGACGGATGTGCATTTGGGAACGATCTTAGTTAGGTAGTGCTTTTCGGCCAGAAGCTCAGGTAGAGGACACGTAAGGGTACAATTGCTAAGTTTTGCTGGTTCCTGTGGCTTGACATTTGGATTGACTGTTGCCAATTGCATCTCATGTTAAGAGCAACCTTTATATGTACCTTACAACCACAAGCTGTTTTGGCATGCTGTTTACCAGATGTGAAGATATATGTTCAATTTAGTTTTTAATGTTTTTTCTTTTTTTGCTCCTGCCTTTATAACTAGCAACACACATGATGGCTACAAAAATCAGAATCAGTAGCAATATATTGAGACTGTTTGGTGGGGAAGGTGATGTGGTGGATTGGCTAAAAAAATGGTGAAACTCATGGTGAAGTTACAGAGTACTGAAGCTGTGGCAAGCCTTATGCCGCTTTACCTAGAAGGAAGTGCTTTAAATCTGTACTTAAAAATGGATGAAGCAATCAGGTCAAAGTAGAAAAAATTGAAGAGCATCTGAAGGACATGTACATGGAAGGGGCATTCAGAGCCTACAGCAAGCTTGGGAGAGTAAGATTTACAGGCAAGCTAGTAGATGATTATGTGAGTGAGATCAGGAGGTTGGTGGGGTTAACAGGGTTTACCAGAACAGCGATTGAGTAGATAGTGAAGCTGGCTTTTGTGACCGGATTCCCCAGTCATATCTCAGTGTGTTTGCAGCAGATATCAGTTGGAGAAATGATGGACAAGACATGAGTGTGGACACAAAACAACACACGTGACATAGTGGCGGCAGTGATGATGAATATGAGTAGGACAAAAAGGCAGGCAGCAACCAGTGACAACAGATCTATAATGAGATGGATTATGCTTTAGGTCAGGATCCACACATAGTCAAGGAATGCACAGAACCAAAACCTGTAGTAGTGCACCCAACCTGGGCACATAACAATCTATTGTAAATAGGGAAATGCGAAGAGGGGAATTACTGCACCATTAGTTCCCCCAACAACCAACTGATGGTGCACCACCATTCATTGCCTGTAACAAGGGTCCTGGTAGAGAAAGGGAAGCACAAGCCCTTGTGGATACAGGTTGCACAACAACTCTGATGACCATGAGAATGGTCAAGGGCTAGAGAGGAAACGTCAGCCTCAGTGCAATGGATGGTTGTGGAGGTCAGGTGAAGTGGAACTGGTGGTACAAGGGTAGGTGATGAAGCTGTGGGCAATTGTAGTTGATGACATGGTGGACAGCATTGATGTAATAGTCATTGATGTACATTTGGGCAGCATGACCGTTGGTGAGACAGGAGTGAATTTAATGATCAGTGTGCTGCATGCTGTAGGAATGATGGGTTGCTATCTGAGAGAAGAGACACTGTAGATGCGATTGAAGATGAGGACTTCCATACTGAATTCAACAGCAAAAGATAGATGATGAAGTACCTTTGGAAAGAACCTTCCAAACTGAGAAACAGGTCCAAGCTCAAAAGAGATGATGCGGGTAGGCTTGTGTTTCACAGAGGAAATGAGATCCCAGACTTGTATCAGGATATGAATAGGCAAGGGCTGTTCTCAATGTGTGGGAAACTGGTAGGACGCTACCCTGTCATAGGATGGCTCCAAACAGCATGTAGCTACATCAAAAAGCAAGCAGGAGTGAACTGGAGTGATAAAGTGGGAGAGAATATGATTGCAATGATGCAAGACATCTTGGAGAGAATGCAAGTGGAAGATCCAGTGAGGGACAACTGGTATGTGCCTGACACAAAAAAGGGAATCATATAGTGTGACATGAGTTGTATAGCATTGAGAGTCTTTCAGGAAATAGGAAGTATTGAAGTGAAAGATGCAGCATGGCTCAGGAAGAAGGACAGCTACAACCATATCAATGTAGCTGAACTGGTCACTGTGTTAAAGGGCATGAAACTAGCGCTGATATTGAGACTGTGAGTGGCAGGTGGCAACCAGAGGAGAATGCGCACACAAAAGGGTTCATGGAAATGGGGATTAAGTATTGCCTGGGAATTTTGAGGGAACTAGCTGCTGAGTTCAGCCTGAAGCTGCATGTGGTATTCATGCCTTCAGAAAAGAATAAGGTGTTCATGCCTTTAGAAAAGAATAAGGTGGATATTCTAACCAGAGTTCCCAGCAAAGTGGCTGCAGCTGGTCAGCTAGCGGGCCCAGAACTAAGGAGGCTGCACAACATGCACCACATGGGGGTCGACAGGATGTTATTTTTGATCAAGACAATCGACTCTGATGTCACCAAAAGAGAGTGTTTAAAAGGTAGTTAAGAATTGTGACAGGTGTCAGTCCATCAACTCTACACCAAATGTGCATGAAACAGGAAAGATTTGGAGGAAGACTGGAAGAGGCAAGTGATAAATGTGATGCACTATCGGGAAGGGATATACCTCTCAATGGTTGACTGCAGGCTACAGTGAATAGCAATATGGAGAAAAATCAAGATTGCAACTGCAGCTGAAATTGCAGAAGTGCTGAACGCAGTGTTCTCGGAAAGGTGGCCAGTAGATGATCTGTTTATGAACAAGAGCACAGTTTTTCACTCAGAGCAAATGATTTTGATTCCAAGGATTTAATTACAGTGATTTTGATTCCCAGGCTATGTTAGTTGAGAAAAGGAAAGTGGGGAAGATCACTTACTTTGACTTTGAAAATGGTTTGACAATCCAGTTTTCTAGATACTTTAAAAGGTCCTCTCTGAGTTTGAAAATCACCATATCATGTGAAAATGTATTTTTCAGTTTACTGTGTTTCTTTTGTTTTCTGTTTTGCTTTGTTTTTTTTTTTGTTTTTTATCTCTGGTTATGTTAGTTGAGAAAAGAAAACTGGGGAATGAGAATACATATTTAAAACAAAACATACTAATCTGCACATGCACTGACTCTAAATACTGCACAAATACACACATCCGTGCAAAAATACCCTATTAATGTTGCTGAAGTTCCAATGAAGGAGCTATAGTAAAAAAAAAAAAACTGGTTCTCTCTATTTGCAAGAAATCATTAATTGCAATGAATAGAAGAAAACAGTAGGGTCTATAATTTAGTTTCACCAGGATCAGAGACAACACTAATCTATGGCTTTCATGAAATGCAAGACTATGTCATGATCATTCAGTCTGTAACCTTGGTTTGATGAAAAAGTATATTTACTGGGTGTGCAACCATAAAAAAATATCATGCGTTGACATATTAAAGCTTGGCTTACAATAATGTGATTTTAGTGTGAAGGGAGGAAACTCTCGTTTAACTGGTGTAAATTAGGTACATAGACACACATAAATGTATTATTGTTGTAACGTCCACTTTTTCATGCTTAGATAGATCAGATAGAATTTCATTGAGACAGATTTTCTATGGCTGGATGCCTATCACCAGCTCACACCTGTTTCCAGTCATGTTTTCACAGAAGATTAGAATATGATGCAAGTATGAACTGGTACCTTTTACCCTACATTTGCAAGTTGTTTGGGTGCCTATGTAATAGCTAACATGCATAAATAGCCTCTAAACCTTTCCACCCTTGAGAAGCATTGGCAGGCATTAAAGAAAGTAGTCTTCTCTGTTGCTAAGAAGACCCCAAGGTCTTCTCAGCATAAAATACCTGATTGGTTCTGGGAGCACGGAGAGGAGAGCCAGCAGCTGCTAAATGAAAAGCTACACTTGCACCAGTAACATCTGAAGGATAACTTGGAGAAGAGGAGGATTACTGTCACTGAAATCAAATCCAAAGTGCAGAGAGAAGTGAGATTGCTGAAGAACAACTGGTGGTGAGGCAGGCAGAAGCCTTGCAAAGTATGACTGACTGTTTACAGGACTGAAAGCCTTCTATAGATCCAGGAGCAATACAATAGCACCGATCAAGTCAGCAAACAACCTTCAGGTGGATCAGAGATAGGCGGAAAGAACTTTTCTGCAACCTGCTCAACAAGCAAGGATCTATCCAACCAGACATCTGCAAATGGCTAGTGTGGCCCCAGAGACAAGATGACCTCTGTCATGAGATCACTATGCAAAGGCTGAAGAAAGCCTTGAAGGCCACAGCAAGTTGCAAAGCACCAGGCATGGATAGTATTCTCTCAGATGTTCTCAAAGAAAGATGGTCAAAAACTCCACAGCAAGCTGTTGAGGTTGTACAACATTTGTCTTTCTAATGAGTGTGTACCCCAGGACTTCAAGGACACCCTAATAGTCACCATTTACAAAAAGAAGTAGGTCAAGCAGAATGTGAGAACCACCAGGGTATTTCTCTAGTGGCCATTTCTGGAAAGGTGCTAGCAAAAATTGTTCTCAACCAGCTAAAAACATCTCAGAACAGGTCTTACCAGAGAGCTAATGTGGCTTCAGGCCAGGGAGACCAACTGCTGACATTATCTTCACACTATAACAGCTACAGGAGACAGCAGTGGAGTAACACCAACACCTCTTTGTGGTGTTTGTGGACTTTTCCAAAGTATTTGACACAGTGGACCAGGAAACTCTTTGGAAAATGCAAGAGATTTATGGATGTCCTGCAAAGCTTGTTAATATCATCAAGCAGTTCTACACAGGAATGAAAGGACTAGTCTTAGTTGGCAGTGAATTAAGTGAAGTAAGGTGCATGCTTGCCTCTGCACTCTACTCTCTTTATCTCACATCTGTACTTGACACTCTGAGGATCAATCTATACAAGGGGGTTTTCATCTGCACAATGAGTTCTTCATCTTGGTCTGTCTTTGTGCCTCCACCAAAATCAGGGAAATTTGTGTCACAGAGCTGCTCTACACAGACAACTCAGTGCTTGTGGCCACTAAGGTCATGCAATACATTGTGGTTTGATTTTCTTGTACAGCAGACACTTCAAAAACTACTCCCACCAAGATGTCCTAATAGATCAAGAAAGCCTGAACCAAAAATGTTACACAGAGAGTCCCTAAAGTACACCAAGGCTTTTACCTATTTCAGCAGTGCATTGACTACTATTAACTTTTCTGAATTAAAAACTGAGAGGTAAATACAATCTACCACAAAAGTTTTGGCTCTCTTGAGAAGCATCTATGGAGCTTCTATGACATTACCCACAACACAATGACAGAGGTGTACAGTGTCACAGTGCTCCCTTTCCTCCTCTATACTATGGAATGCAAGCACATCAAGGTATCGATGTGAATCCAACTTTGCCATCTGCACTCCATCTTGCATATCAGATGGCAGGATCTCATCCTTAATGTAGAGGTCCTGCACTGCATTGGTACTGTTAGTGTGGAGGTCCTTGTTACCTCATCACAGCTGTGCCAAACAGGACAGGTGAAACCATGATGGCCAGAGGTTGCAATACAGCAATGTACTGAAGAGATATATGAAGAACTCCAGCATCTTCCGAGACACCTGGGCGGAGAAAGCCCTGTGCTGTGATGAATGGCACCAATGGCTGGAGCTTGTAATTCTAGCCATTGAGAAGCAACAACAGAAAGAATATGAAAGAGGACATGGGAGGCGTCACTTCTCCATTGTGTCAAGTAGCTTCACCTGAAACACATGTCATCACTGCTGCAGATCAAGAGCAAGCTTTGTAGCCCACATGCGAAGCCTGTTAGAGATGATTACTGAACAAAAACAGACAACATTATTGATTTATAATGGATAACCGAAGGAATATGTCTTGTCAGCATCCTACTAAATTAATATTTCACTGCTTTTAACAAAGTTAAGTTTAATTTTATTATTTTTCTTTTCAACAACCCTGATCCATCAGATAAGTAATCAGTAAGACCTTTATAGATTTGCTCAACATGCTACAAATAGCTGCCAAATCTCCCTTAAATCATACCTTACTGGAAGACATGGGATGAAGTGGTGAAGGCTAACCTCAGGACTCTGAGTTTAAGGGATAAGATTACAAAGGATGGGACCTCTGGCAATATGACTTCCTCAACAAAATAACTGTGCAAAATATTTAGATATTGTTTATACACAAGACTCCTCAATAGTTATTCCAGAAGACAAACACAATTCTACAACTAGTAACCAAACATGGAATCATCCAGTTGCAGAAGTTGCAGTAATTAAGCCAGATGTGAATTTGGAAACAGTACAACTGCAAAGATTTCTGACACTACATAAAAGGTGTTTTCTTGGTGAATCACTCCTTCAGTCAATCAATTCAATGCATCCAAATTATGACCCACTATGGTTCCCATTGCTATTTCTATTTGGTGATAGGGAATAGAGAGTCAACTTAACTTTTGACATTGGAGGTAAGAGTCATAAAATATCACAGATGGATTTTTACAGATATAGGCTCATGGTTCAGGGACATAATTTCCATTTCCTTCACAACTCAGGTTATTTATCTCAAGAATATTACTGTGATATGTATTCCAAGAGTGAAGAAACAAAGTTACAGTGGATTCAATGTAATAAAAAAAATATGAGGGCAGAAACATGTCAAAATATTCATGATTACGTGTATTCTTATAGCTCAAATATTGGCAAAAGAGTAATCATACCTCCAACATACATAGGAGGCCAATGTGGATGCAGAAACTATAACAAAATGCAATGGTAATTGTTCAAAAGTTAGGGAAACCAAATTTCTTCATAACTTTCACCTGTAATTCTCAATGAAAAGAAATCATATCACGAAATGAACTTTATCTAGGACAAACACCAGCTGACAGACCAGACTTAACTGACAGAGTATTTGATACAAAACTTTGGGATCTCTTACATGACATTTTGGAAGACATTTGGAGAGAGATTTCAGGGTACATGTGGATTACCCCATTGTCATATGTTGTGCATATTAAGTAAAGAATATAAGTTAAATCTAGAACATAATGATAAGTTTGCTTATGTAGAACTTCCAAATCCACAAATACAACCAATTCTGTTTCTCAAGGACAGTCAACATGACACAGAATGTGAAAATGCTGACCCTTTGAAAGACAGGTACAACTCATTTTTGCCAGCTGAGTTGACTGGAGCAATGGGAAATAAAGTGTCTTGCTGAAAGATACAGCACACCACCAGGTGTCAAACTCATGATAATTTAGGTGCATACTTTGATTAACTGCATTGCTTTTTGTTGAGATAAAGTAAAATAAACATTCAGTTCAAAATCGGACATTTTATTCTTAATGACCTGATAGTTTATGTTCAAAACATATAAAGAAACTGAAAACAAAATTACTCTCCAAGTTGATTTAATATTATGGAAGTTCACACTCACATGCATACTCACCATTAGATAGATATATAGACAGACAGACAGACAGATAAGATATAGTTCAGGATCAAAACACCCAATGATCATTAGATACTGTCTGATGACATCGATTTCTCCTGGACAAAGCTCCATTCACTTTGGCAGGTGGATAAAAAGCACCTTCTTTGAGGTATTATCAACATACATACATACATACATACACACACACACATACACACACACACACACATACATACATACATATGTTTCTCCTATATCTGTTAAGGTATGTTACAGGTATCTAGGGGTGGATGAAAAGCATATCTTACAATGGCACTTGTAACAAAACATGTGTCACTAAAGAATATTACAGTTGAATAAAGAAAATTTGAACCTCAGAATTCTCTACATTCAATATAACAACAGCCCACGGTGTATTTGCAGTGCCAGTACTCATACCAACATTTAGGCTGCTTCATTGGACACTTGATGCGAGCCAATGCTGTGAAAACCAAAAAAATACTAACAAGCATAGATAATTTCCACATAAACAATGACGTAGTCTGCATCTACCTAAAAAGAAAACAAGGCAGCAGAGGCTTAACATCGATCCAAAATGCCTTTGAATGTCGCATCATATCCCTTCGGCAACATCTTTTAACCATCAAGTCTTGAAGTGCATCCCTTGAGCAAATTTGCATACATGAGGCTGATAACATCATAAGACTTGGAAGGCAGCTCCTTGAGCAACACTCTTTGTCTGATAGCATAGAATACATGCTCAAAGAAGTTGCACGACTCAACTGCAACATATCATCAAATGAAAGGATGAGCAGACGACAATGTAGGGATATGTTAGTAGAAAACTCCAAGATGATAGTAATATTGATCATCAAAGCAATCTATCATCGATCAATAGCTATATTACTACTTCCCACCTTGAAGAGTATGCATTTGCAAGCCAGGAACAAGAAATATCAACCAAATTCCTGATGCACAAAAGGGATAGAGATGCAGGAAAAGCAGTAAAATGTGACAACCGATGCAGACTTAGTGGAGTTAACACCAAAGATATCACCCACATCATAAGCAGTTGTCTGAAAATGTCATCATAGTATTATTTACCAATGAGACATGATATTGTAGCTAATACACTGTATAATGAAATCTGTGG